>NW_009924126.1:0-32582 GCF_000696875.1 Nestor notabilis | reverse complement strand
ATTCCTGCTCCAAAGACTCCAACAAAACTCCTCAGTATCAGGTAATAAGAACTGAATGCAAACTTTCAAGACTATGTTCTTCATTATTTTTATTGTGATGGAATTGAGGGGCTAGGGCTGGCATGGAGAAATTTTCAGTTCAGAAAAATCCCAGGCATTGTAAAACTGGGGTAACTTCTTTTGTAAGATAAGCAAATAGCCCAGCTAAGTGGTGACTGTGAGTCATGGCTTAGAGACTCTTCAATTCATCACTATTTTATGAAATTTTCAACAACACTCTTCTATTTCTATTATTTTGTTTTCTTTCAAATAAAATTGTTATAATAGCAATGTCTATTTTTAGATTGACTTTAAATGAACTACTCACGTTTATTTCAGAAAGGGAGGCTCAATTAAAAGCATTATAACTATCAATAATCATAATAATAAACCACTTGTTCATTTAACCACCAAATGTTATTTCATTAAGCCCCTACCTTAATAAGTGATTTTTATTTAGAAAATAACTTTGTTAATAGGACAATGCCTGAACACGTGTCCTGGGAATAAATGGTTCACTTTTCTGTTCCAGCAATACGCTACATGTGGTGTCTCCAACCAAAAGTGAAGAGATTCCACCTCTGATCGAGAACCGAGAAACCTGGACTTCTTGCAAGCCTTTCATTGCTGGTCTAAATTTCTGCACCAAGTTATTGTACTCTAATGCCAGTGCCACAGAGGCAGCTCCATATTATCCATTGACTGGAGAATCCAGGTAAGTCATATCCTCTTTAACTATGTTAATTTTGTATTAAACTAACCTTTGCTTTTAGGGCTTAGCATCTACAATATCCTCTCACATAAAGCTTACCTTTAAAAATCTTTAAAAACAGACTAGCAGGCCCAGCTCAGGAAAGCTGTTGAGAACTGTATGATTTCTTCTGTTGATGGTCATGAACAAAACAGTTATTCACAAAACATTTGTTTATTCCCCCTTTAGATTTGAAGTTGAAATAGTGTCCACAGGTGAAGTGACAGAATACTCTGCAAGTGCAAACTATGGCCTGCAGAGAGAGGGAAATTACCTGATAGACACCTTAAAGTTTGCTGTTCAGGCAGAAGGTAAGATTTTAAAAAAGCAGTATGGTTTAGCTCAGTTTTGAACTGTGTCACTTAATAGGAAAAAGATTTCTATGAATAAATCATAATAGAATTCTTAACAGTATAAAATAGAATACTGTTTTCACATCCAAACAGGCCAAAACTTTAACTCTATTTCATTTCATGTATGCAATCCCAGTGCAAGATTTTCACAATCAGAGGCTGGTTTTATATCCCTAAAATACTTCCCCATGATTTAAATAAAAGTGTAATATTGGTGAATGGAAGCAAGGACGAGATGTTAATGAATTCTATATAAGCAAGAGAAAAATACTATTTTTGATGAAATATGGAAGTAAAGCATAGAAATTGAGAAGAACTGCAAAACCAGCAAATTATTCAAAGGGAGAATCTGTGAGATGGCAGGTTTACGTGACAGAAGTAGTGACGGGATTAGTGGATCAGCGTCTGGTGTGTTTAGAAGACGAGGAGATAAAAGATGACCCAGTTTCTGATTCAAGCTCATCAAAGGTTGTGTTATATCTTCAGGGTGATATGATGTCCAGTTGGTCCTTTTAAATTCTCCTTTTAAGAAAAGTCCAAACAGATTCCATGGTTGCAAATAACCAAAGTACATTGTATTTTCCAGGTGTAAAGCAGCATGAGGCCACACTGACCTTCAGATACAACAGAGACCGAAAGATTTTGACCAGTGATGTCCACATTCCCGATGTTGATGTTGATTTTGGTACAAATTTCAGAATTACCGATGAATCCATTCCTGGGAAGAAAGCATATACCTTTGTCTTAGACTTTAACAATAAGAAGATTTCTGAAGTTACTCTTACTGGCCAGATAAGGTAACTCAGAAAACCACTTGTACCTTTGAATAAGATAGCTAAATGTTTTATTGAAGGTAGATGATTTTATCCCTTTTTGAAGAAATTGCTTGTATAAAGAGATGGATAAACTTGCCATTCAAACCCTCTTAAAAAACCCTTGAGGTATTTTATTTGAAATCCGTCATGTATACACCTAATACACCAAGTGATCTTACCTACTATCTGTATATATATAATTTGCATTACAAGTTCCTTGAGCTAGTTCTTCTATGTTTGCACACACATGACTTCAAAAATGACATTGTACTAGTGTTATTGCAGGTGTGATAATCCAAGGATATAAACAAGGCAAGGTTTGTTCAGAGAATTATTATCTTTTACTAGTTATGTTCGGCTCTACAAAAAGTCATTACATCTCCCCATGAAGAAATGTAATGGCACTCAATAAGCAACAAAACCAAAAATAACTGAGAGCTTCCTGTAAAAATTCCCACACTTCATGATGAGAATATTTCCGGGAACATCTACAGGGGAGCTAACAAAAATGTTCAGCCTGCCAGGGTTTCTAAAATTGTCTGCCTCACAAGCCCATAGTGAAATGAGCTGATCACATTCTTTAATAAACCTCAATCTTCCATGGAATTCTGTGATCTTGATGGTGCCCCAGGGAGTCTTTGTCTTTGCTGTTCATGCAGAATTGCCTCTGATATCAGTGGGAGCTTTGGACAGATGTCAGGGACCTCAATTCTCTTTCATTTGCACTAACATAATATTAGAAGTTTACTCAAGTCAACAAAGTTACAGAGATATAAAATAAATGTGAATAAAGGAAAATGAAGCCCAGTGGCATAATATATTTTGTCAAATGTTTCGTCTATATGTGATACATGGCCACAGTCTGTATCCTTAATAGAGAATTCAGCTTGAGTAAGGAGTTCAGAATTTGGTTCAGGTACAACTTTATCAAGACAGGTATGTATTTCCATCCATTTTAGTATTATGAAATTAGTACAGAACTATTGTGTGCATCTGCACTGTAGCGTTATAATAATTTCCCATTTATTTCCCAAAGTAGCTAGCAGAAGCTGAAAACACTAATTGAATTGGAACAGAGTTTACAAGGATGATTTTGTTTTTTTGTAACACCTATTATGCCTTTACTGTAGATTTAAATGCTGAAATTGCTCCTGAAACATAACTGAAAAAGTAGAATGAAATGTTTTAAATTCACAGTTACTTTTTGCTTTCACAGGTATGCTGGAATGGGAGAGGCAATGTTAAGGGGCACCCTTTCTATTCCTCGCCTGCAAACTGAACTTAGAAGTGAAGCTTTGGTTAATTATTCACCAAGCAAAGGGTATCTTGAGATGAGCTCAGCTGCAACAACTCACGGAAACTCAGTTTCAGAAAGAGTTCTTCTCAGATATGGTAAGGACAAAAACATGATCCACAAGTGCAACCTATGAATTCAAACATCACATTAGTTTATAGTATATCCTTAAATAGAATAAGTATATTACTAATTTTACCTTTTTCTTTTAAATTAATGATTTTCAGATTCTGAGAAAGTTGAACTAGAGTGGAATTCAGGTGCCAGTGCTGCTGTGAAAAAAATGTCTTCTGCCTTCCAAATTGACTTTTCAGACTACCCAAAAACTTTAGAGAAGCATGCCAATGAACTACTGGATCAAAAAGTGGCTCATACAGATATGACACTGCGACATATTGTGTCACAATTTATCGTGGTATGTTTCAACCTACAGTAGATATTACAGATTGACCACATAGCCCTTGTGAATTCCTGCCTCCCCTACAGAAGCCAAAATGGGAGCTACTTGTAAGAACACTAGTCAGATTGAATGAGTTGTATATCTCCAACTTTGATTGAGCCAGTTGCTTTGACAGATGTGAAGGGCTCAGTATATGGATAGTTACAAGGGCTTTCAGATGACTTACTGGAAAGTCTTAAAACTTATTATTTACTTCAAAAAACTTGTCTCCTCATTGCAGGCAACCAACACCTGGCTGCAAAAGGCATCAAAAGATGTCCCCTATGCCCAGACTCTGCAAGACAAACTAAGTGGACTGCAGGAACTGAATATTCAGAACATTAACCTGCCTGTTATTACCATTCCTGAAGAACTTTTCCTGAAAAGGTATGGAGAGAAATTTGGAGAGTCACACAGGAAACTGAAAATATATATTTGTTCATATTTTTGAGTTATTTTATCTTACTTTGTTTTATAAAACAGCATGGAATTGCTCTAAACATTAGCATAAAAGTGGAATCAAATCAAAGAATTTTAAGACCACAGGGATGAAATTATATGGAGGAAATGATGCATGTCTTTAATACAGATTTGACTTTACAACAGTCACTCCTGCATTATCTGAATATATCCTGAAGTTTTGTCTTATATAGGAATGAGAACTAAACAAAAATACAGAGTTTAACTATCTTTACTCCAAGCTACAGAACTGATGAAGCCAGATTTCCCATAGATTTTTGTCTTGTGTCCCTACAGACCTTTTGTCTTTGATCATAACCCTAATATCTTTACTTTTTCCTCTGCAGTCCTATTGGACAGTTTTTCTCATTCCCTTGCATATACCAGTTGACCCCCACCAGTATAGTACTCTGATCTCTTCCCATGTCTGACTCCATCTGTCCCTTGCTCAGAGGCAACACATGCCATGGTTGTACACATATGAACTGGATGCTTGCACTAGTTTGGGCCCATCTTGTCCACCTAATGGAGAATTTCACAGAACTTGCATGAATTTAAAACCTTGAGGGTTTTACCCTTCTGCCAATTTTGATAGAAATCATCTAATATGCCTAAAATTTCTAAGAAGTAAGGTCTGAAAAACAAAAAGAGAGACTGGAAGGAAGATAAATATATTTATTCTGTTTCTAGGAAATTAGATGGTAAATCAGCCAGAGTAGTTCTAGACTTTAAAATACTGATGCACCTGTCAGAATTTGCTCTCACTACAGTTGCTAGCACATATTGTTCTTGCTATTTAGTGTTCATATCACATTGCTGATCTGCCTTTGCATAAGAATTTAAGAAACAGTATTGCTTGGAAGTATCTTCAGAATACACTCACAGCTACCACTGTGATAAATAGAAATATGTCTGTAGTTTTCCCATGAGCTAGGGAAATATTAATGGCTGAAATTAATGTAAAGGACAACAGAAGTTAGTGTAATATTGGTTTACAAAAACAGATGGAGAACGGGCTTGCATTTTATCTCTCTTAGCACTGTTTTTCCATGTACACTATGGTAATATGAAACTGTAGGCTAATGATACACATCTCTATTGCTTCCATTGTGTTCCTAAGCAAAGCAAGGAAAAAACTGTTTTTTCTCCTATGTTCTTGTCAGCAAAACACATTATAATAATAATAATAATAGGAATTTCTACTGCTCTCTCATTGATTTCTTAACCCTTTGATGGGAAGGAACAAATTTCAAGAATGTTTCATTAATTTCCATCTTAGGATGTGCTCTAAGTGTTAAAAAAGAAGATTTTGTAATATAAAAGACAAGTTAGGCAAACAAGAAAAGCATCTTTGCCAGCTTATTGTTCATGCACAAACTAAGGCTGAGTTTCCTCTTGTTTTGCCTTTTCACAATTACGGTTTTTCCCCACAAGCTTCAGCTGACGATCCATTTTTCCAGTCCTATCTTCTGGTGAAATGGTTAGATTTTTATTTATTTTTATTCAGAATAAAATAAATGAGGAATATTTGGGTGAATCTTTTGAAATGCTTATCATCAGTAGAGTAAATTCTTTATAATTTGGATTCTTAGAACTTCTAATACTAACAAGAATTTTCATGGATTTCTATAAGAATGCATTACTGGTTTTTTGAGAAGAATATAATCACCTTTTTCTGATACTCAGCATGCCACATTGCACAAGTATGGCAGTGTTTTTGGAGAATTTTTTTCCTACATCACAGCTATTTTCATTCAAATTCCTTCATTTTGAGGATCATTTTCATGCCAATACATCTTTTCATTTATGTTCATAAAGCAGAGTTGGATTCTCAGAGTAGAAAAACAAATGCAAGATTCGTAACAGTTGTGTGTTTAGCCCCTTGAATGACACTCTCCACCTGTGAGCTAAAATTAGTTGATCTCTGAACAAAGAATCAGGAACCTGTGAACTCTAATGCAAGGTCTTACAGAAAGACTGTGGTTCTGGACTACTTGACCTATGAATCTCACTGATTATAAATAAGGGGAAAAAACATTGACAGAATTCATCAATATCAAAGGTGCTTTCACTAAATTCTGATAGATGAGTGCTTAAAAAATGCTTATAATACTAGATGATCATTACATTTCATTACATTTCTCTCTAAACCTAAATTCAGGACATTGCTATTAGCATGTAAGCAAGAGCAGTATCATGGGAATAATAGGAATCATAGAAACTTCTGGATATGCTTCATGGACTTACAGTTTCTAATAGAGTCTTTTTTTTTTTTCTAGTGAAGGGCGGATCAGATATATCTTAAATAAAAACAGTTTTATAATTAATATCCCATTGCCATTTGGTGGAAGATCATCCCATGACATAAAGATGCCACAGACCGTTAAAACACCTCCTCTGGTAGTGGAGTCAATGGGAATAAGTGTGCCATCTCAGGAGTACAGAATCCCAACATTTACTGTTCCAGAATCCTATCCACTTCATGTGCCTTTACTTGGTGCTTTAGAGGTCTCTGCTAATGTGTACAGCAACTATTACAACTGGACAGCATCTTACACTTTGGCTAATAGCACCACAGAGAAAACATCCAGCGTAAGAACTACTTATACCACAAATGCTGATTCAGTTTTTGAGCTACTTTCCTACAGTGTGAAAGGTAAGAATGTGTGCTAATACTGCAATGTTGGCAAAAATATTTTAATTACTTTATTTTCCATGTATCAAGTACAGCACGCTCATTTTCATGTTGCTTATTTAAAGAAAGGTGTTGTATAATCTCAAATTATATATATATAAAATAATTTATATATGTCCATATCCTGCCAAAACTACGTAGCAGTTATCGGGGACTCAGGCTGGATAGGTGTTAAGACTGGTGTTTTTAAGTTAGTTCCCCTAAAGTTGCAGTCTGAGATCTCAAACTGCAAAAGGACAAGCTAACTTCAGTCTTTTTTAAACTCTGTACCATAATGAAGCATGATAAAGAAAACGTTAAAAAACAGGAATGTTAAATATGGGTTATTATTGAGAGTAAATCTTCTTACTTTAAATAATGACATAACTTTGTGTTGTTTTACAGAACTATATCTAGGAGTGTAGAGATTTAATTTACTCATCGTTCAAAACTTTAGACCCAAATATAAAAATAATAACAATTTTCACAGAAATATTCACCATTTACCAAAACTTTTTAGCCTTTATAGCAAAATGATATAATAGCAGTAATTGCAAATCAAGTAGTAACATTGGCATCAAAATCTTAAAGACAAAAAGGTATAAATTACACCATTACTTTTGTCTCCTTTTTCCTATTTTAGGTTCTGGAGAAGCATCATATAATAGAAATGGATTCACCTGTGCATATGAAAATCACCTGAAGCACAGACTCTTAACATCAGTTTTTAAGGTGGCCAGGACAAAGAGTTATGAACCTAGTCCAGTTGCAAACTACACCATATCACTTATGGCATCCAGTACTCTGGGTCCTCAGCTCTCCTTTTCCAGTGATATTGTTTCTGAAAAGACAAATAACGTGAATATCAATAATGTCAAGATGGAAGGGCAGCTGGAAGTGGCTTCTGTCTTTTCAAGAAGCGTTTATACTCTGTCCAGCTCATACAATGAAAAGAGGCGGGTTTTAGAAGGAAAATCATATCTGAAGTTGGATTCTTCTTACCTTCAGGCTACCAATCAGATATCTGGCAGATACAGTGATGATCTAGTTTCCATTACTTCAGTTTCTGATGTACAAAGTGGACTATTAAAAAACACAGCTTCACTGAAGTATGAAAACAGCCAGCTAAAAATTACATCTGAAACAAATGGGAGGTATCGATACATTGCAGGTGTCAATAAGCTCGAATTGATTTTGTCAAAGAAGATGGCAGCACTTCGATCTGAGTACCAAGCCACATACAAGCAAACCCAGTGTTATGCATTATTTGCAGGTTCTCTCAATTCCCAGGATCTTGTTTTCAACACTGATATCTCTATAACTGATCAAAGGAATCGAGCTGCACATAAGTCATCACTCAATGTAAATCAGTACGGTCTAGCCAGCAGCGCAACCACAAGTGTGCAGTTTAGTCCATTGACAATGCAGAGTGAAATGAACGCCAAACTTGACACTGCTGGAGGCTCCATGTCGCTATCCTCTTCTGGGCGCTATGGTAAAAACAACGCAAAATTCAATCTAGGTGGAAGAGTGAGCCTAACGGAAATAACGCTGGGAAGCGAGTATCAGAGTACAGTTCTGGGTATGGACAACAAACATGTTCTAAACTTCAGAGTTAATAAAGAAGGACTCAAGTTTTCAAATAATTTGCAAGGATCATTCAAAGAGATTAAGTTGGAGTACACAAATGACTTGAATATTCCTGGCTTGTCCTTAACATTTGCTTCGAAGTTAGACAACAGCTTCAGCTTTGACAAGTTCCACAAGCATGTTTTTGACCTACAACTGCAGCCTAGCTCACTTGCAGCTAAACTGAGCAATAATATTAAATACACTAAAACAGAGGTTTCCAACAAAGCAGAACTGCTTCTGGAGCCTCTGAAGCTGAACTTGGGTGGGAATGTCAGAGGAGCCTATGGAGCAGATGAAATAAGGCATACCTACACGATTACATATGCTGATCTAGCTGCAAGCTTTAAAACAGATACAGTCGCAAATGTTCAAGGTGCAGCAGTGAGTCAGAGAGTTAATCTGAATGTGGCAGGACTTGCTTCCTCAGTGACTATTGACACAAACTGTGATTCCAAATCTCTCCGTTTCAGCAATGCTGTGCGTTCCACTATGGCCCCATTTGCTGTCTCTGCTGACATACGTACCAATGGCAATGGAAAGCTAATTGCTATGGGTGAGCACACAGGAGACCTTTACAGCAAATTCCTTTTTAAAGCAGAGCCTCTTGCTTTCACTTTTTCCCATGATTACAGAGGATCTACCAGTCATAGCTTGAGGTCTAGAGGAAGATACACTACCCTGCTTGATAATAAAGTTCATATGCTTTTTACTCCATCAGAGCAGTCAAGTACTTGGAAATTGAAAAGTCAGCTAAACAATAATGTGTATTCACAAGATCTCAGTGCTTACAATGATGCAGAAAAGACCGGTGTGGAACTTAGTGGGAGAGCTTTAGCAGATCTCTCTGTAATGAATACGTCAGTTATACTACCATTCGCATCTGAAGAAGTTAATTTAATTGATGCACTGGGCCTCAGGGGCAGTGTGTCACAACCTCAAGAATTCAGCATCTCTGGTTCAGTGAAGTACGACAAAAATAAAGATATGCATGTCATTAACCTACCATTCTTAGAACATTTGCCAGTTTACTTTGAACAAGTCAGAGGCACCATTCTATCCACACTACAGGCCATACAAAGTTACCTGAAGAACATTGACATAGAACAACATATGAGAAAATACAAAGCAACTTTGGATAAACTCCCACAGCACATTAATGATTACATGGACAAATTAGATATGAAAGGCAGAGTTAGTAGCATGAAAAACAATTTGGTTGCTTTCACAAAGGACTACAGAATAACATCTGATGATCTCCAAATTATGCTGGAAAAAGCTATGGACAATCTTCAAGAAATACTGTCTCAGCTGCAGGTGTATCTGATACAAATTGAGCAATACATCAAAGATCATTATGGGCAGTATGATATTAAAGCACTTATTGCACAGTTTCTTGATCAAATAGCTGAAACACTGACAGATCTAGATAACAAATATAATATAAGAATGACTGTAGTTGACACTATTCAAAAATTGCAATTTTTTTTTCACCAGTATCATCCTAGCAAAATTGGAAGCAGCACTTTGGCTTGGGTTAA
Source organism: Nestor notabilis (assembly GCF_000696875.1). Lineage (NCBI taxonomy): Eukaryota > Metazoa > Chordata > Aves > Psittaciformes > Psittacidae > Nestor > Nestor notabilis. Next base: position 22,588 of record NW_009924126.1, on the reverse strand, counting down.
AAATGTAGATAATGAATATAGGATTACTGCCAGAATACAGGAAAACCTAGAACAACTCAAGATTCAGATTCAGAATATTGATGTCAGACGCATTGCAGAAAATTTGAAACAGCAGATTAAAACCTTCAATGCTAAAGAAGTTTTAGAAAAATTGAAGCTTTCCTTACCAATTGAAAAAATTAATGAAGTTCTTGAACAAATCAAAGACTTTATTCTAAACTGGATGGAGGAGTATGAAGTGTCTGAAAAGATCAGTGCTTTTCGAGATCGTATGCACAAACTGGTTATAAAATATGAAGTTGATAAGCAGGTGTATTTTTTAATGGACAGAATGGTAGAACTGTTTAACCAGTACAGAATAAAAGAAACTGTCTATAAACTGACTGTCTACCTGAAAAATATTGATGTGAAGTCATGCTTTGATAAAGTTGTTACTTTTATTGATGATGCTGTCAAGAAAGTGCAAACCTTTGATTATGAAGTGATGATAAAGGAAGTGAACAAGTTCCTTGATGTGATTATTAAAAAGCTCAAGTCTTTTGACTATAACCAGTTTGTTGATGACACAAATAACAAAATCCAAGAAGTAACCCAGAAAATAAATGCGGAACTCAGAAATCTTGAGCTTCCACAGAAAGCAGAAGCTCTGAAACAGTATGTGAGAGATGTTAGAGATGTGATTTCAAAATACATGGAACAACTAAGAGACACCAAGCTTGCTGCAATAATTAACTGGTTCAAGGAGCTCATAAACTCAACAACATTTGCTGACCTGAAAGCCAAAGTAAATGAACATCTGGAAGATCTGCGAGAGAGGATTTCTGAAATGGATATTTCCCAGGAATTCCACTGGTATCTTCAGCAGATAAGCCAATTATACAATTCTGTTGTCATATACATTTCTGACCAGTGGAACACAGCTTTTAAGAAAATTGTTGCTTTGTCTGAACAGTATGATCTAAAAAATTGGGCTGAAAATTTAAACCAGTTTGTTGAAACAGGATTTAAAGTCCCTGAAATCAGAGCACTTATAGTCACTATACCTGCCTTTGAGGTTAGTCTCCGAAGTCTTCGGGAAGCAACATTTCTAACACCAGACTTCTTTGTTCCGCTGACTGATCTGCATATCCCCTCCTATGAGATAAATGTTAAGAGACTAAAGGACATGAAAATTCCAGTGAAATTTACTACCCCAGAATTTACAGTTCTAAACACCTTTAAAGTTCCTTCCTATACAATTGACTTGAATGAGATTAAATTCCAGATTGTGAGAATAATAGACAAACTCATGTCTGGTGAATTTCAGTTGCCCGCAATTGATTTGTATTTTAAAGATCTGAAGATGAGCGATATGCCTTTTACTGACATTTCTTTCCCAGAAATACAAATGCCTTCATTTCAAATACCAGAATTATTGGTTCCAAAGCTAAATCTAAATGAGCTCCAGATTCCTAACATGAAGATACCAGAGTTCCAGCTTCCACGTATCCCACATACTGTGACTGTCCCTACTTTTGGCAAATTGTCTGGTGTTTTCAGAGTCATCTCTCCATTCTTTACACTATCTGCACAAGCTGAGGTTCATAATACTACAACATCCACAAGCAGTCCAGAATTTATGACCTCACTTTCAGCTCAAACAACGTCCAAATCAGACTTCCTAGTTTTTAGTGTTATTGTAGATTCACGTCTCTTAGCCCCTGACATGAAGCAGCTGAACCTTAAAAATTCCATGAAGGTCAACCACAGGTTCCTTAAAGTTGATCACACCAATGAAGTAGTATTTTTAGGGACTTCTGTAGAAGGTGAAGCTGAAACTAGAGCAAACTTATACACAACGAAAAATTCAATAGAACTACAGAATAATTTAATGGTCAAGCTGCAAAGAAAAATTTGGATCCAGAGTGGAACAACATATTCCCACAGACTGAATATTCCACAAGCTGATTTCTCCAGCCAGGCTGATTTGGTCAATAATATGACAACAGAGGTAGAAGCAGGACACATAGCTTTTACCTCCACTGGTAAAGGAAACTGGAAATTGGCTTCTCCTAATTTCTCTGATGAAGGCACTCATGATTCTCATGCCACTTTCAGGGTTGAAGGCCCCATTATTACATTTTCTGCCAACAACAGAATAAATGATAAGTACCTGAAAGTCAACCAAGCTATGAGATATGAATGCGGTTTCCTAAATTATGCAACACTTCAGATTCAGTCTGAACTTGAGTCACAGCGTGTGGGGCGTAGCGTTCTGAATGTAAAAGGCACAGGACAGCTTGGAGGAATGAAAGTAGAATTGACGGGCTCTCATAATGCTCGGCTCAATGGACGGATTACTGGAACTGTAAATAATGAGTTTTTCTTCTTGGCACAACCTTTTGAAATTCGTCTGTTAACAAACAATGATGGAAATGTGAAAATCGGCTTCCCAATGAAACTGACCGGGAAAATTGACTTCCTGAATAACTATGGTTTTGCACTCAGTTCTTTTTTTTTCAGCAGGTCAACTGGCAAGCTACTGGCAGGTTCAATCAGTACAGATATTCCCATAACATGTCTGCTGTCAACAATGATGATAGAATTGAAGCTAAGGTTGAAATGAATGGAGATGCCAATCTGGATTTCCTAAATATTCCTCTAACCATTCCTGAGCTTCACTGGAATCAATACTACTCAGCTAAAAGATTATTCACTGTGGGAACAGGTAGGCCTGAAGGATTTATTGAAGACAACAAGACAATCCTTTGATTTAAATTTGAATGCTCGGTATGAGAAAAACAAAGACATGCATGTAATCCCGCTTCCTTTAGCAACAGTGCATGAAGCACTTAATAAATACATCATTTTCTTCAACAAGTATTTTGAGAGAGGAAGAAATACCGCTTTAGATTTTCTCACGAAGTCATATAATGAAGCCAAAACAAAATTTGACAAATACAAAATACAGACTGCACTGAACAAATTGCCACGAACCTTCAGGGTTCCAGGATACACCATTCCAATTGTGAATATTGAAGTTTCTCCTTTTACTGCTGAGATGCCAGCCTTTGGTTACATGCTCCCAAAAGAAATAAGTACAACAGGATTCACAGTCCCATTTATTGGCTTTTCGGTGCCATCTTACACACTAGTTTTACCTTCTCTGGAGCTTCCAGTCCTTCATGTCCCACAGGATCTACGCACTCTAAAGCTTCCTAGATTCAGAATCAATAGCCCATCAAACCACCTCTTAATTCCTGCCATGGGAAACATTACTTATGACTTCTCATTTAAATCCAGTGTGATCACTTTAACTGCAAATGCCGGGCTATTTAATCAGTCAGATATTGCTGGGCAACTCAGTGTCTCATCTTCTTCTGTCATTGATGCACTGCAATTTAAGCTGGATGGTTCAACAAGTTTGACAAGAAGAAGGGGGCTGAAGCTGGCCACGGCATTGTCCCTGAATAATAACAAATTTCTAGGAGGAAATCATGACAGCACTGTTAGTCTCACAAAGAGGAACATGGAAGCTTTAGTGGAAACAAACGTAGAAATCAACACACCAGTTTTAAAAATTAATTTCAGCCAAGAACTTTCTGGAAATACTAAATCTAACCCAACTCTTTCCTCAGGACTAAAATTAATGTATGATTTTAATACTCCTAAATATGGTACCAGTGCTAAGGGAGGAGTTGCTCACAAATTTGCTTTAGAGAGTCTTACGTCTTACATATCAGTAGAAACTTCTACAAACGGGGATATTGATGGAGTGTTTTACACTGGAAATACATTTTCTGGACATCTAGACCATGAGGCAAACACCTATCTGAATGCTAATGGAGCTCGCTCATCTCTCAAGCTTGAGGCGCGCTCCAAAGCAGATGGACTCTGGAACAATGAAATGAAAGAAATACTTGCAGTTGAAGCATCTACCCGTCGTGTTTATGCAGTCTGGGAGCACAATGGGAAGAACTTTGCACGATATACACCTCTTTTCACAACAACGGGGGCTCAGAGATGCAAAGCAACCTTAGAGCTGGCTCCTTGGGGTGTATCAGGAGATCTTCAGATTCAAGCCAATCAGCCAAATTCCTTCCTGGACACAGCCTCAGTTAATCAAGTTGTCACAGTGAAAATCAGTACTGCAAACCAGAAAGTTGGCTGGAAGGGTGAAAGCCAAATTCAGTCCTTATCTCTTAGTCATGACATGCAGTTATCAAATGAAAAATCAAAGGCAAAGTTTGATATTTCTGGATCTTTGGAAGCATACATGGACTTCCTCAAAAACATAAAGTGCCCTATTTCAGAGAAGAGCTTATGGGATATCTTGAAATTGGATGTCACTACCAGCACTGACAGAAAACAGTACTTAAATGGTTCAGCATCCCTCGTGTACACAAAGAGCGATGATGGTTACTTTTTCCCCATACCTGTGAATAAGCTGACTGATGGCTTCACTTTCAGTATTCCAGAGTTACACCTAAAGGCTCCAAGCCCTGTTCTCAGCACTCCAGAGTTCAGAGTTCCTTTCACCACTCTCCAGGTCCCAGCACAAACCATTGACTTGAGCAACATAAAAGTTCCACAGACTCTAAACACAATGCCATTTGATGTCAACTTACCCACACTGCCAAAACTAAGATTCCCCAAAGTGGATGTAGGAGCTAATTATATTACATTAGAAGAATATAAAATACCATATCTTGAACTGACAGTACCTGAATACCAAATAACTGTGTCTCAATTCACTCTTCCAAAGAGTATTTCTCTTGGCAGTTTCCATGTAGATCTGGATGAAGTAGCTAATAAGATTGCAGATTTTGATCTGCCTACAATTACAATTCCTGAACAGAAAATTGAGATACCCCCTCTCAAATTATCCTTGCCTGCTGGAATATACATCCCATCATTTGGTGCCTTGACTGGATCTTTCAAAGTTGCTTCCCCATTGTACAATGTTACCTGGAGAACAGACTTAACAAACAAAAAGGACTCTTTTGAACAGACCATTGACTCTACCTGCAGCTCAACATTGCAGTTCCTGGAATATGACTTGAATGGTAAGGCATTAAAATTCAATATGCTGCAGATCTGGGGGTAATACTTTATACTGGCTTTCTTTCAATATTTTTTTCAGTGACTTTTTATATGAAGTTGTTGCTGTCTGTTTAACATTGACATTAGACTATACTTTTATCAGTAGCAGAATGTTTTCATGAATTGTTATCAGAGTCTCAGTCAGTCACCCTGAAGACTAGTAGCTAGATATATGAATAATTAATATTATACTGCGAAAAAAATGGGAAAGTTCTCTTTTTCTGTGTAGTAGTTTCTTACTTTAAATTTTGAATGACATAACATTTCTCCATTACTTACATGCAAAGGAGAGAAGGCAGGCTGACTTTTTATCTGATAAAGAAATACCTATGTTTTTCGTTAGGCAATGAGCATATTTGATTTCAGAAATTATTTAAACTCAGAAAACTATGGAGTCCCATATAGTACTGAGTAGTAGACTTTAGAACAATACTAAAAATACGCATCAGAATAAATTTCTAAACTCTCAAGAAATTAGAATCCCCATTTATGATCGGCATGAATACAAAATGTTCTCTCCATGTTGCTCTAAATATAGAGAAGAATTGAATTTTAAAATACTCTGGTTGACCAAATATTTTCAAATCTTTTTATATGGGGCATTACGGGCATTCGGGTTTTTGATGCATAATTTTACATCCTAGTGAAACACTGCACAAGTGGCTATCTAAGATGCAATTGAATATGTATTTTGCATTGTTTGCTGGTAAGGTTTTGAAATACACACATTTGAAATCTTTTTCACAGTGGTTTCAAACTATAAATATGAAGAAGGCGTGCTTGTTATGAAGACAACTGGCAGCTTTTCACATCGTGATATGAGTGCAAACTACAAGGAAGATCTTACTGTTTCAGGAATTAGGTAAAGATTTCCTCTAATAATATAATGTTTAATGGACAAAATAGCCAATGAGCTATTGTTGCTTTGCTCCCTAATGCCCGAGAGGGCTTTGCTGTAGTAAATAAGAACCTGTATAGCTACCATGTCATTATTGGCTGTTCGTTTTTCCCTCTTGAGATAGCTGGAAAGCTGTTCCCTCTCAGCATTTCTAGAATAACTTTTCTCAGCAGCCTCATTTGAGAAAAACGCTGAGATATAAACACAGTATTTTATAATCATAGCAGTTCTAGACCCGACCATCAACACAGCTGGGGTTATTTTTCACTGAAACCCTCTGTCACCACAATCCATCAAAGAATAATTTTTATTTAGAAGTACCTGTATTAGGGACTATGGACTTGGTCTTTTAACTGCCTGGTTTGATCTGCAAGTGTTGTGTTGATACATCGAAGGGACAGAGGTGTGAAGTCAAGTACGAATGCAGACAAAAAGTACTGCCTCTAGTTGTGTTTGTTTAAAAAAACATAGTCAGCTTGTATAAGACTGTAGAAAGCTGGCAGCAGTACAGCTAAAGGTTTTGTTTGGCTAATTTAATGAAAAATCTCAACAGAGCTCAATACAGTTTTACCTAAACGAGGAAAATTGGAGTGATGTGGAGTTCTAAATATATTAGGCTAAGAAATATGGATAGTAAACACCTACATTTTCTTTTGATAACGAAGCCATTGTTTACATGCATATAATAGGTGGTATAGCATTTAGACATACTGCACTGGGTTTTTTTCTTTGTGCGTTTCTTCATAGCTGTGTATTCATTGTTGTTGCAGCATCACAGACAACACTGCATCACTAGACATCATCAGCCCAACTTTCACAGATGTTCATATGCATTATGAAGAGACTGAGAGCAGGTCATCTGGCTCTGTATCTTCACCCTCTGCTGGGACCTTGGGCTATGTCATTGATAAGACCAATGACATTCTCATGGCAAAAGTTTACTACCGAACTCGGGTAAGCTTGATATGAGCAAAGGAAAGTAAAAAGGTTGGGTGTGGCCAGGGGAAGCGTTCCCTTTTAAAGTTTGTGTATGTTTATGTTGAGACATAAATTAACAACTCTTTCTCCAAAGAAAAGGCATATTATCAGTAATCAAAGTTTTTGTTTCCTACATTGGCCTTTCCAATCCTAAAAGTAGCATCTGTCTGAGGAGGCTGTTTCAGCTCCTCCACACAGTTAATTTTACCCTCTTCTATGATCAAGAAGACACACCCATTGAAAGTGAAGAATGTACAAAGCCATTTTTAGATAAGCCATCCATCAGCTTTAATGTATACCCATCAGGCTACTTATAATTACTACAAAAGTGACCATTATGGGAATCAGGCCACTGGAAGAAGTCAGACCATCTATAGACTGTCTTTTTTAATCCGTCAATATATTACAATACATTCTGAGAATTAAAAATCTTACTAGATTTACCAACAAAACATTCTGGGTTTTTTGACATACTACAACAATGTCAAACTTAAAATCTTACCTTCCACAATGAAATACTAATTTAGGAATCTCAAGCAACTCATAAATCACTGAGTGAATTGTCACTGAAAAATAGAAAATTTGTTTCTGTAAATAGATTCTCATTTGAGGATCTCTAATTACTCTGGGTAACTAAATTGTCTTATTGATTTAAATTATTACGAAATTGAATTCTGTAGTATTTTCATATGAAGAAAATGCTTTTTGAATTCACTTTTAATTATTTCAAGAATGCGTAGAAGGCTCATATTCCCAAGTAATTCACATGCCTTATGAGACATGATAGGCATTTATTACAAAGGAAGGAAAAATCTTACTTGCAATCGAATTTTAAACATTAACAGACAGTTACGTTCTGGTGCTGCTATTTGAAGAGGCATAAAGTAGTACTTGCAAATACTTGGACATTTCAAGATGAGAGCAAACACATAGTAAGCAAAAAAATTGTATTTGTCCTAATACATAATAAAATTAAAGATAAAAAATGGGGATGCTGAAATACAAAGGCTCAAAGGCAGGTGTTAGGGGGATGGTGCCAGACTCTTTACATTGATGCTCAGTGACAGGATGAGGAGCAATGGCCATAAACTAAAACACAAAAAGTTTCACTTCAATATGAGGAAGAACTTTTTACATTGAGGGTGGCAGAGCACTGGAACAGGCTGCCCAGGAAGGCTGTGGAATCTCCCTCTATGGAGACAGTCAAAACCTGCCTGCATGTGTTCCTGTGTAACCTGCTCTAGGTCTTCCTGTCTTGGCAGGGGTGTTGGACTAGATGATCTCCAGAGGTGTCTTCCAACCCTAGTGATTCTGTGAAATATACACACAAATAATTTTGGATTTATTTCATATACAAGCTACCTTTTTCTTATCCTTTTCTATATTTGCAGTTTGCTCCTCAGAAGGACATTGACATATTAAAAAGTGAGATATCCTTCAACAAACATGGCCTGATTCAAATGAAATTCAACTGGAAAGAGGATGCTGCCAAAGACTTGCTCTTGGGTCTAAAAGAAAAAGTACCTAAAGTGGCAAATGCAGTCTATAGGTATGTTAATCGGTATCATAAGGAGCATATGGGACTGGAAATCAGTGCTGCCACCTTAAAGATGAAGAATATCATGCAGAATAATGCTGACAGAGCATACACATTTGCTGTAAAACAAATAGATCAAATAGATGCTCAGCTTCGCACAGCTGCCAATGAGGCCTCTGGCAAATATCAGGAGATGAAGGTCAAAGCTAAACAGCTGTATCAAAAAGCAGCAGATCAAGCTGAACAGCTTGACTATCAAAGAATAAAAACAAGGCTTTTGGGTGCTACAATTGACATAATAGAAGAGTATCACAAGAGAATAAAACACCTAATTGACTCAGTCATTGAATTTCTGAAGACCACAAAGTTCCAGGTCTCAGGGCTGACTGAAAAGTACACTGGTGAAGAAGTATACCTTATGACTACAGAGAAGGTAGCAAAAACCGCTGATTTATGCCTTTCAAAACTTCAGGAGTACTTCGATGCCTTCATTGCAGCTATCAATGAGCTGGAAGTTAGGGTTCCTGCTTCTGAAACAATTCTGAGAGGTCGTAATGTACTTGACCAAATTAAAGAAATGCTGAAACAGTTGCAGGAAAAAATCAGGCAGACATTTGCTACTCTCCAGGAAGCTGACTTTGCAGGAAGGCTTAAGCAACTGAAACAAATAGTGCAAGAAGTTTTTCAGAAGGTAGAAGAAATGGTGAGAAGCTTGCAATCCAAAAATTTTGAAGACATCAAAGTCCAAACACAACAGCTGTACAAAGATGCAATTGCTTCAGAGTATGCACAGGAACTGAGATATCTGGCAGAAGATGTTAAAAAACACATTTCTCAGTTTAAAGATTTTAGCCAGAAGACATTCCAGGACCTTTCAGAAAAGCTGCACCAGCTGCTCCTTTATGTAAAGGCTTTGCGGGAGGAATATTTTGATCCAACTACACTTGGATGGTCAGTGAAATACTATGAAGTGGAAGACAAGGTACTAAGATGGCTGAAGAATCTAATAGATACACTAGTGGATTGGCACAACAAGTACGTTGGAGATCTTGCTGACTCACTTACACACCTGACAGACCAAGTTAGAGAACTGGTGGAAAAGTACAGCCAGGAATATTATGACCTTATAACTGATGTTGAAGAAAAAGGAAGACAGAAGGTCATGGAGCTATCATCTGCTGCTCAGGAAAATATCCGATACTGGTCTGCAGCTGCTAAGAGGAAAATCAATGAATATAATAAGCAATTCAAAGAAAAACTCCAGGAGATCTATGAGCAGCTTAGTCATTCCCAAGAAAAGCTAGTCAATGAGGCCAAAAGGTTAATTGATCTAACCATAGAAAATTACTCTGCATTCCTGCAATATATCTCACAGCTTCTTCGTTGGTTTGAGCAAATAGCATCTGAGAGCATAAAGCCGTATATAGCTGTTGGTCAAGGAGAGCTTAGAATAGGTGCCCAAGCCATTTGACTGGCAGTCCATTTACCAAATGCCCCCAGAAAAGCAGAAGCATTCAGAAAAAAAGTGGAACTAACATGCACACTGATTCAGCAAGGCATTGAGCAAGACTCCAGGAAATGGGAAGAAATGCAAAGATTCATTGATGAACAACTTGCAACTGAGTCTTCAGCAGATTATGGAAAATATACGGCATCACATGAAGACATGAATGGACCTCCAGAAGAGGAGAAGTAGTAAGTTTGCACCACAATGTATTTAAAAATAATAGCAATTAGCATACTGGAGCTTCAGTTAGATACTGTTTGAATCTGAATTTGTAAATGAAAAGTGAATAATCTACATCAGGTTATTTTAATAAGCTTAATAAGCAAATAAATGAGTTTCTTATTACATTTTTGTGTTATTCATTGCAGCTGCTTTTACTTGGACCATAGGGCTTAATCCAACAATTGTCAAGGTCAATGGGAAGTCTTTGCTTCGATTTCACTGTATGTTGGATCAAGCCAATAATGTGCAATACATATTGTAAATAGTCACAAAAGCTATGGAATACATAAAATAAAAAGGTTTTAAGAGAAAGGTCACATTCATAAGCCAGTTGAAGAACAACCTAGAAACATATCTATTTCCCAGCATAGATACCTTCATAGATAAGTTTGGGAGAAAAAGAAGAGGAAAAAAATATACACAAAACCATGAAGATAAAAATAAACGAATTGTGGAAATAACATCAAAAAGTGAAAAAGAATGTAGACATATAAACATACCTAGAAATCTGACTCCTGGAAAACTGCAGATAATAATGTCAATGTTCTGTTAAGAAAAATGAATTTATGCATGTATCTGTTTTCAGAGAACTATGCCAACAATTTTAGTTGGGTTTTCTTTCTACTGGCTAATTTATAATACAGAAATACAGGGTTTTCTTACCTGTTTCTCCATGATATTTCTGTTTTCACATCAAATTTTCTAACTTCTAGTTATTGTGAGTTTAGTTAACTATCAAAGTTTCACTGACATGACTGTATATGATGGGAGTCAAAAAGTTTTCCCTCAGCCTCCTCGGCTGAAACCTAGGCCTCATTCAAATGAATTCTCAATTTAAAGATGAATTTCAACAATGTTGAAGAATTCACTCAGAAAATAGGACTGCTTTTAAGTGGAAGATATATGGACCTGTTATGGTTTATTTTCAGTTGTTGGAATACTACTTAGACAGTCCTTGAAAAAGACATGCTCAGGCTGAAATAATGTTACCTCTTTGAGAATAAACTCTCTAACAAACAACACTAGAAATTTTGTGTATATGTCTTTTTATTCAATCGGTTCACTCTGTAATATGGTTGTTGATTGTTCATTAATGGAAAAACAGAGGCTCTGGTTTTATCCCATGGAACGATTTGCTACATACATGAAGCAGTGGAGCACCAGCTTACAAATACTCAAATGAGTTTGGTGGCAGCAGATACATATTTACAGCACAGAGCAATATCATGTAAAGATGGTAGCTCAGGTCCTGGAGATGGGAGATTCCAGTGCCTGTGTTGAGTTTATGTAGCAATAACACTCCCACATCTACAGCTGTTCCACACCAACACAGCCAGATCTCAGTGCAAGTTGGGCTATAGAATTTCAATATCCCTATTGCCAGTTAATATTATTACCTAAGTAAGCCTTCCAATAAATATTTTTATCAGATGAGCTACATTAACCCCAAAATCAGAACCTGACAAGCACAGTAGTATACACAAACCTGTCTAGTGGTCAGCAGAGTAGGCATCTCTTAGAAAGTAAAGTAAATCCCTTTTCTCTTTACAGCTTTCATTCATCACAAATACATCAATAATTCTCAGATAAAGCGATGGAGTAGTCCCGTGAACTGTAAAATAAGGAGTTTTCATTGTGAATAGAATTAATCTGCATATGTTACCCTGCCCAGGGGAACCAGAGGTATAAACATCCCTGTTTACTTGTCCTACTGAGTATCCCAGTAAATAAAGATGTTGACTGCAGAGCCCTTTCACCTTCATTAACAAAGAAACTATGGGTCATCTGATCTTTATTTGATGTCAGATTGCACAACTTATTTCCCTGAATTTCACAAATGTTTAAGCACAACCAGATTTCTCAGACACTGCTTGATTCTTGCTTCCCTTCATCATGACAAATAGCCCTGTGAAACAAAGGACAATAGAAGAAAATATAACAGTTCTGGGAGAAGAGAGATTTAAAGTTTTGTTTTCTTTAGTTTTCCTCCTCATGGTTATTTATTTCTGTCCATCAACCATCATTCTTGGGAGGGTTATAAATTCTAAAAAAAGGATTTAGTTATAAGGAATGGGTTAACTGAATAAAAAATATGCCAAATAGCATAAATACTGGCTCTCTTTGGCAAGAGTGAAGCTTCCCAAGAGCAAACACAATAGTTTGCACACTAAACTGTGGTTAGAGGTTAGAGGAGATTTCCAAGTCTCATAGCAGCATTGCAGCCAATTGGATTAAAGCTCTCAATCCTGTAATCGATGTGACAGCCATCTTGCAGTCTTCCCACAGTTGGTTTTGGGAGGGACTGGAAGCAGAACATTGCTCTCAAAACCAAGATCTTGCTGAAACTTAGCTGCTGTTAAATCCCCACACCAGGGAGGTCCTCTGAAGCACCCCTTTGAAACTCTGGCAGTCTGACACAGGAAGGGGTTGTGTATGTTTACATGTGTGTATAGGTATGTCCCACAAGCATATGCAACCAGATGTAACTTTAATTTCCATAACTTTTCCTGTTGTTTGTTGTTTTCTTTTTATTTCAGGTTCTAGAAAATTTTACCCTTATTTTCCACATAATATGTTAGAGAAATGTATACAGAATCACAATTATTCAAATTTTGCTGGAATTCACTCCACTTACGCAATATTTTTCAGTCTAGTTCATATAATAAGAAATACTATATTTTATTAAACTGAATCGTGTGGGAGATAACAGGAGATCAGCAACTGTCTGGGGCTCAGTGACCCTCTTTCTTTTCTTCTTTTTTTTTTTTTTCTATAGTCTTCATCATCTGAATTCTCATAAATGCCAGAGGGGCTTTTCTTTATAATTTATAGCAAGTATCAGACATAGAGCAGAACTGGTTGTAAAAGTTTAATTAAGTGAAACATTCTAACAAGAAATTCAGAGAACAATATGCCCTGCTCTAACTGAGTGATAGTAGAAATAACATTGACAAGAAACGTGTGTGTTCCTAAATGAAAAACTTTTGCAGACATAAGACAGCAAAAACGTTCCAGAATTTTAGATTATGCAACAAACTAGAGCTGAATTTTTATTAAGTGATTTAACAATACATGTATCATTTGCTGCATATAAAGAGATTCTACACACACCTCCACATCCACCATACAGTGCATCATCCACCTCTGCATCTAAATCATGTTACTGGTAATTTTAGAGCAACTGTCATTAAGACCTTAGTGATAGCTTACAAAGTTTATATTGAAACACTTAGTTGTTCCGTAAGTGACACCAAATTTTGTACAACTCTTCTGCTGGCAGATTTATTGCTCAGGTGGGAAACCAGAATTTACTAAAGGCCATACGGGCATACAGAACTGCTTGTATTCCATTTCTGCACAGTCAAATCCTGGCCCAAATGAAATCAACGGCAAAATGTCTATTAGCCTCAGCAGCATTAGGCTTTGGCCAGTTAGGTGTATAACTTGAGAAGCACTTTGGGATCCTGTTGGACAGAGGCTATGTTATCTATAAAAATCTACACCAAAATATATTTGAAAAACCATGCAGACAGGAAAATTAATCACTAACAAATTCAACACAGGCCAGAATGAAGGTTGCTTGCACAACACTAACCAGAGTCCCTTTACGTATTTTTACCCAGTTTTACCTAGTATCACAGAGGAAGTCTGCCAGGGCCAAGAATCCTGGGTTCTGGTTCCATGCCTTAAACATGGAAATATCCATATACCTCTCATCACCCTTTCTCTAATTTCATTATCCATCCAAGGCATTAAGGGAAACTGGGACCTGGTAGAACAAAAGCAAATGTTGGAGGTTTGCAAGACCCTACTCGGCAAAGTCTTGAGCAACCCAGTCTGAGTTGAAGGTTGCTCCTGCTGTGAGCAGGAGGTTGCACTAGAGACCTCCCAAGGCTGCCTCTAACCTGGGTTACTCTGTGACTCTTTATGACTAAACTGATGTGGCATTAGTTTACCATGCTTAAACACCGTATTTGCCTTTGGTAAATGGTTTGTGAGAAATTGGCTCCATCATTATTCTAATATATTATTATACAAAGACAAAGTTTTATGGTATCCCTGCATGTAAATGCATTATCATCCCAATTACAACCATGAGAGATAGGCCCATATACCCCAATACCACTCAGAGGCAACTCCTTCTAAAGCCTTTAAAATTCTTAAGTTTTAAATCAGTGACTAGCTTGAGACCCCAATGGTAAGAAAATCAAATCAAGATTCTGGATTTAGCCAGAAAACACCCATTTCCCAAGTTATGCTTACTCCCTCATACTTCATACTGCCATTGAGTCTGTATCACATTATACTACAAAAAATAAGGAAGAAAAGGGGAGCCATGGTATTGTTGTCTCTCAAGTTCAGCATAGGTATCAGCATAGGTATTAATTTATTTCAAGAAAACTACCTTTGAATGTTCTCAGAGACATTAATTAAAAAAAGGTCTCACAAACACCTACTATGTTTCTGTTATGTGACACTTAAGACAGACATTTTTATTGTTAGCAGGCTGTTTGTCTCTCCATAACGGTCTTTCTCGGTTGTTATTATAGTTGTTTTTTTAATAAACCTTTGTTTTTCTCTATGGTAATGACTGGCTTACAACTACTTAAAAACAATATGGAAAGTTATGCAAAAGCATTTAATTTTAAAGTTGCAGAACAGAAAACCAGCCAAATTTGAAGGAACACACATGCCTCACACATAGCCTGTATACACAAAGCTATGAGGTCAAATGTGTTACAGCAGCACAAACCCCACCTCATCTCTCTCTCAGACACGTCTGTCTATTTGTGCCCACATGCATGCAAACATACGCACACGTACAATGTACATTACTGTCAAGTTAAAAGCCTAAACCTAATCCTTAATCCTTAAGTCATCCCCTTCATTTCAGCACATTGAGGCAGCCAAGTCTTCCCAACATGCCTGTCAATAGTTAGCTGACATAATTCTTCACACTCAGGTCTTATTAATTTAGTAGCTTCACCAGGGTGTTCCACCAAGCTCATCATCTAAAGCTTCGATTTTTGTTTGAACACAAAATCAAAAAGTTATATTTTTTAGATGTTGCAGTGAAGCAGTTTGACTTAATTTTGTTCTTCCAGCAGAAATGCTCTGATGAATTTGATGTACAATTTTGTGGAGTGATATGGTCCATCTTATCCAACATTGGCCAGTTCCTCCACGGAAAGATTTGAACTGAAGCTTTCCAGTCCTTTTAGAACAACATTTTTGTTTTTAAAAGGTTTGTTGATATTTTGCTAGCCCAGTAGCAACCTGGTGACTTGTTTGTGGCCATGTGTATGAGTGTGTCATCTGGACTTCTATGTCTTCCCTCTTCAGGTTTCCACTGAATTTCACTATCCTTCTGCTTTTTACAAACCTTCCTAATATATACCCCATGTCTGATAACCCTTACAACATATTATGGAGACAGGATTTAGTTTTAATAGCTCACATTCTGGATTGGGGTTCAGTTCCTGGCCAGTTTGAGATCCACCTCATTTTGTAATATACTAGCTTCTCATAAGTAAAATCAGAATTATACTTCTCTACTTTTCAATGAAGTTGTCAGAATAAAACAAATTCATTACCTGGAGATAATCTAATAAATCTAATGGTGCTGAAAATCATGAAGTAAATAGACATACTGCAATAGCAACAAGAAATCAAGATACATGTAGTGACTTCTATGTCCCATCATCATGTTTATTGTTTTAGAAACGTGGAGTTGATTTCATGTGCTAAATCACTCAGAAACACTCTAGTCCACCCCAAAACCATCATACATACCAGGCATCAAACATATAACACTCTTATACAGACAAATGATCTGAGGAATGGACTCAACGTCTGCCAGCAGTTAATTTATAATGTGGTTTCGTCATAAACTTTTAACTTTGGAAATAATCTGCCACCCATTCCAATTTTTGGCTGCCACATAATGCACCTTTGTGAAATCACTTCTCTGTCTAATAGAGATGTTTCTTTTTATGGATGAATATTTGTTTAAAAATAACAAATAATTATCTCATTTACCGTTCACAAAAACCATGCCACTTAACTGTCTGTAACCAAGCCCCATTTCATCTGGTTTAATGTTTAGCAAGGCATGAAAACTAGTCGATATTACAGGGAGATGATTTATTTAATAAAATTACATTACTTTCTTTTTATTTTTAAAAAACCAAGTAATTGCAACAAAAAGTTTAAAGTAGAAAAGCATAGCCTGCAAAGATTGATACCAAAAACTCAGCACATATTGGAAAGTCTGATGTTAAGCTCAGCTGCTTCTTCACCTCGTCTCCACTTCTGCTCTGTATCTGGTGTACAGCCAGTCTCTGTTTCTGAAGTCAAGTACTCCCATAGTGATTACTGATATCCACCATAATGTAGTTAGCAGATAGCCCATTTGTTCCGCTGTGGATAAGGTTGCAACAGAACTTCTTTAAGCACACTTTTTTTCCATTGGGGACAATAAAATTTAGGAAATATATAGATATAGAGTGTAATATGCCATGTATAATATATACATTTACATGTTACATCTATGATCTACTTATCTGTATTCTCCTCGTGGACAAGAAATTGAACAGGAGTTAGCAGTATGGTGTTTTGCCCAAGAAGGCCAGCTGCATATTGGGCAGTTCTAGCTAGCAGGTCAGGGAAGAGATCCTTCTTCTCTATTTGGCATTTGTGAGACCACATCTGGATTACTGTGTCTGGTTTGGGGATCCCCAGTGAGAGACATGGACATACCAGAGTGAGTTCAGCAGTGGCCAGCAACTTAGTCAGAGGGCTGAAGAACACAGTGTGTGAACAAAGGGAAGATGGATGGATGGATAGATAGATAGTTAGATAGATAGACAGATAGATCTGTTGAGTCTTAAGAGGAAGATGCTAAGCGGAGACATTATTTCTGTCTTCTGCAACCTGTTGCACATTTATAGAGAGGAGAGAGTCAAGCTCTTCACAGAGCAAAAGTCTTTTCACAAAAAGCAATAGATAAAAGAAGGAAAGAAAAAAGTCACCATGTGAGTGATCAAACACCATTGTAGAACCCAGAGAAGTTGTGGATAAGTTCACACCTCTTTAATGGCAGAGATTCCTCAAAGGAAACCTTAAAGTGCAACTCATGACCAACCATGCAACCCAAATGTATATTAAACCTTGCTTCAGCACTTCTTGTGCTCCCAAAACTATTTAGTGTAATGTAAGTGGAGGAAGTTCACATTTCCCACTCACACTGGAAGCCACAGAAAATTGCCCTAGACAACATTTTGTGGTCATAGACTCCCTTTTTTGCTGCTGTGTTTATCTTCAACTCATGGAAAAACTGGGTTTTGGAAAAGATAGGTAAATAAAGGTGATCTTTTGTTTAGATGTAATGCATTCCTGTTACTCATTGGATGTCTTTTTGAGATAATCTGAGATTGTTGCTCTTGCAGTCAACCAGATAAGGCTTTTTTCTTTTGGAGAAAGCAGGGGTGGGATATCTACAATGTTTTTGGCTAAAGCAACACTGGTACTTTATGCCTTTGTTCTTAAAATAAACACATAAACTTGGCTTAAAATAAAAAGTAGTAGAATCTCTTTGTTATTAGAATGCACTTGTAATTAGCAGAACCATTAACCAGCAGCTGTCCTTTTGCACTGTGTGAGATGACCACACTTTCCCCACATATTTTGAAGGACAAGAATGGCATGTGCTACAATGCTAAGGATGTCAGAAATATTGAGAATGCCTTTTAAAATACATTTACTGTCTGTGTTTCTCCAGCCAAAGAGGTACTATAAGAAGGCAAGGAGGTTGAACAAGACAAGCAGCCTATGCCTGAATAATTTTATCTCTGAGCTTGTCTTTCTAATACCACATTGTTACTGTTATCCCAGACAGTTTGTTTGGGATAGTGCTGTCTATGGAAAAACAAACAAATAAACAAATCACAAAAAAGACCATCCATGCATACATGCACATCTTTTTAAGGAGTAAATGTACACCAACTCAAACCCAAATGTACACGACCAGAGTTTGGGAACCTTTTTAAGAGGGCTGCAATTGCTTCAATCCCTTGTATTAAAAGTTCTTTATGCTCTTTACATGTCCCTTCAGGTACTGCCCTAGAAGTGACTGGTAGAAAGCTAGGAGGGATTTCTCCATATTCCACCCTTTCTTTAAGCCATTGATCTGGCTGGCAAAAGGCACAGTGAGTGCCTGTCAGACCATGCCCCTGTTTGTTATATACTTTCACAGAATCAGAATCACAGACTGGTAGACATTGGAAGAGACCTCCAGAGGTCATCTTGTCCAAACCCTTTAACCAAGAGGCCCACCAAGAGCCAGCTGCCCAGCACCATGTCCAGATGTTTTTTTAATATCTCTAAGGAGGCAGACTCCACAACCCACTTGCGCAGCCTGTGCCAGTGCTCAGTCACCCCCTGATGTTCGAAGGAACCACCTGTGTTTCAGCTGTGCTCATTGCTTCTGGTCATGTAGTTAAAGAGCATGCAACACTTTCACAGTGAACCAAGGAGGTGAAATACTACCTTCAGTCAACTTGACAAGCATTTTTCTTCCAGACTTTAACCTTCAAATCCTCAAATCCCCACAGCAAACAGCAGCACAAGCCTTTAATTCTCCTCCGCAGCATTACAAGTTGTTGTTTATTATTGTTATTTGATTGTTTCTTCTCACTTGAGTGGTAGAAGATAATGCATGTTACAGTGATTCACCAGCCCTGCTGAAGTCATGACCATGTCACAGCAGGCAGAACATCAGTGGTGACCCTGTCATGGGTGCATTGGTGACACAGCCAGGTCCAGTGGGTACAAAAAGGGCTTTGCCAACTCATGCTGGCCAACAAGTTAGCATTGGCTGAGTGAGCAAGGGCAGGAAGGGGAAGGTAGGGCAGAGCGGTGACTGCTCTACCTTTGTTGCTTTTCCTATGTATTACAGCCTCTGGCATACAGCCAAAGAGCATTGCAATTTACTAAATGGAAGATTACCTAAGATGCAAGGAAACACACAGAGCCCCAGTCAGTACCATGTCATAGTCCTACCAGCAGCTGAAGATTCCTCACTGCTATGGACAAGGGAGCACACATCACCTACCACCTTTGTACTCCACTATAGTCCTAAAGGTAGCTGAAAGCTCTTATTCACAGTAAATCTGTGTGGCACAACTGAACAGATATTAAACTGTTTAAAGCTAAAAGCAAGTGTGATTGCAATTGGGGAAAATTATAGAGTGCAAAACTCTTGTTCAGTATCAGTCAGAAAAGTACAGATTCAGGAAAAGCAATGCAGCCCAGGAAGCCAAATAGTATCATTAAGAAAGGGGTACTATCCAAAAGGTCACTCATGATTAAAGGCATCCTGTGCTGAAGGGTGAGACAGCAATGGCTCCAGTGAAAGTCCTAGCTTTAGCTAAGGCCTTATAAATACATTGATGCAAGGGGAGGGGAAAGAATCTTCTTAAACCAGGCTTTTCCCCATATTTGGTGCATGCACAGACCTCATATTGTGGCTTGACCTTCACTGGTCTAAAACACTTGAACTGCATAACTTTTGGCAGCTCTACAGTAGGGTCAGCAACCTCCAGCAAGAGCCAGTAACAAAGAGTTCAGGTGCAATAACATCTTAAATCACCACAGCTGCTTGTTTGGCATATGTGAGTCATGGGTCCAAGTGGATGAGTATAAAATCCTAAAGGTTACATCTATATTAGTAAACTAAACAGTGTCAGAGCCATCAAGCCATCTGGAACAATCTGATCACATCCATAATACTAAACTCTCTTAACCTCTAGAACAGGACAGCTGCCTGCATGTTGCCTACTGGCAGTGGTCTCTGGCTTGTGCTAACTCACAAACCATACCTAGAAATTGTTTGGGAGATTGTTAGTCAACCTGGGCCGAAACCACACCAAGAACTGTTCTAACAATTGAGTAGCATGGATGAGTAAGTTCCAGTGCCTGTGTCCATGCCTTGACACTGTTTAAGTTACTATAATACATGTACCCATAGTTTTCCAAATGTGTCACTAATCCATTTGCTGTCCTTACATTTTTTGCTCTCTGAATTAAAATATGTAAAACATATGGAGCCTGACAGTACCTCTTTACTCTGCACATTCATAATTGGTATATTGGCATGCTGCACCCAAATTTTCCTCCATAAATATACATTTTTTGATGATTGCAAATTAATACATACTTGGAATAACCCCACCCCACCCCACTCCCCATGTCTGGTCAAGCCAAGCATAGTTTCAGAACTGAGCAGTGTGGAATGCACATCTGGAATGTACGACAGCTTTAAGGGATCCTGAATACCAGAACAACAAGTTGGGCTTCTGAAGCTCATCACTTACTGTATTTGTTGCACAGGTTTTGACTTTCTCTGGTTGTCAAGCCTCTGCAGTCACTGCTGTGGTGTGAAGTGTCTTGGTGGTTTTTAACCCATCAAGTTTTCATAGAATTCAGCAGACTCTGGTTCTGGTCCCACAAACACATGCCAAAGGTAGATTTCTTATACAACACCTCTCCCAGAAACATGAGGTCATTTCTGCAACCATCATAAATGCAAAACCATTCTTAGAAAGCTCTGAAAGTGTACACCTAAGCGGGTTGCATAGGCTCATACCTACTCAGACACCAGTCAGATGTTTCAGCCTCCTACAACAGCTCTTTAAAAGTACACAAGGTTGTATACACCACAATCCCTCTTGTATATTGCAGCTGTTGCCCAAGAGAAGAAAAAGGCAACGGGTCTCCACATCCTCTCTTTCCCCAGCGTGTTTGTCATGCTCCCAGCCTCAGCCTGGAGAGAGGGAACAGTTCGGCTTGCAGGCCAGGGAGGGTTCTGAGCACAGATAATGTGATTAAAGTTCTTCCTTCCTCACCTCCACACTAGAAGTAGTGAGGGAAGGTATACCATCAGGATTAAGCCTTTCCAGGACTCTGGGGGAGACTTGGTGACCCTACAAATCAAATATGATCATGGAAAAAAAAATTCATCCTCAGACCCTCGAAGTTTTTCAGATAACCAAAATAACACAGAAATGTTTTGGCCAAAGATTTTTGTGTTTACTACCAATAACAGGACTGGTTTGATCATTGCCTGTTCTACCCCTCACTGCTTCTACTTTTCCCATGGAAAAGAGCACAGGGGGTTATAACATAGTGGCAGTAAATGCAAAAACCTGAGAATATGCAAAACAAGCCCAAAACATAACTCTCCCCTTTTAAGTTGTTGGCTTCTTCTTTGCTTTAACCTGCTTTCCTTCCAAATACAACATGTTTTCTTTTTCCTGAACATTAGCATGCAACATGCTTTGTTATCATTTAGTTAGTTCATTTTTATTACAAATCCTTAAACAGTTCTTTATATATGAAAAAAAAAAATTACTGTTTGCAGAAAAGCCATGAGCCAGAGATCACTCCCCACCTCCCAGAAATAAAGTTTCAGGAGCAGGAAAATTCTACCACTGTAAAAAGTGTTTTTCCCAGTTGTTTTGACAACAATCGTTTTGAATATGGTGTCAATAAATACATCCAGATTTGGAACCATGCTGGCTTGAATAAACAACAAAATTTTTAAGAATAACCTTGCTCCTGTATATATTCCAATAAAAAGGGTCATATTTTACTCAATAGTAATTATGAGATGACCCTATAAATTATTGTCCAGTGATTCATGTTATTCTATAGACTTTAGGTCATATAGTTCATTTCAGACTGAAAGTGCTGCAAAGGATATATTAGGCTCTGGAGGAAACAGGGAAAGAATATAGTGTACACTTCGTATCGGTATCATGGGACACCTGGCTGTGAGAAAGCACTTTGCAACAAAATATACTGGAATTACTGCAACAAACCTGAGCTGAAGAAGCAACTGCAGTGCATGTTTTCCTACTGACTAGAGAGAGGGAAGTCCTCAGCTTGTCAGCAGAAGCAATGACTAGAATTAAATTTCTGTAAGCTCTTTCTCTGTTCAGTGCTAGAAGATTAGGTGTAATAAGATTAATATGGCTTTGCTTCACAACACTATTTATAGTGATGTGACACTGTAAAATAAGAATCTATGTACTTCCTTCTCTCCCAAAATTTTCTTCAGTCTACCTGAAAACACCTTGTGTAGGAAGCAAATAGACCTTAATTTTAGATGTGGAAAACAGGCATGAGCAAGTAAAAGTGAACTAAGTGTCCCTCAACCACTTAGAAGTCCAGAAACCCAACTGGGAGTATGTGGGCCAAGCCACATACTACATCCTTTTGATTTCCTGAGCCATTTTTTTCCGTTCCCAACCTGTGTCTCTCTTAGAGAAATTGGCTCCTGGAGAAGCTAGACAACCTCTCTCTG
>NW_009924125.1:28970-59079 GCF_000696875.1 Nestor notabilis | reverse complement strand
GACGAGCCTGCAGCCCCGGGAGGCGAGCATCTTCGGAAGGGAGAAAGCCCGAAGCCGGGCCAAGTTTGGAGTCTTAAGTGACCCAGCGACCTACCGGTGTGTGGCCGAGCTAGGAGTGGATGTTGGCTCTATTTTTCCCTACGCGGTTGAATTGTGCCATACAGTACGAAGCAGCTGGAAGTCGAGCAACCTGTTGTACATGCATTCAGCACATAAGCTAATTTCAGCTTTACTTTCCCAAGGTAACTGCCCCAGAAGCCTAATTGTACAAGTTTAACTTGGCTGGTCAGAGAGCAGAACCAGGACCTTACAGCACATTCACCTGAGTGGAAGCCAATTTCCCAAATTTCATAGAATCATAGAATAGTTGGGTTGGAAAGGACCTTAAGATCACCTAGTTCCAACCCCCCTGTCGTGGGCAGGGGCACCTCACAGGCCTATCACCATATAGAAAAAGATTTTTAAATGAGGGACGCAGAAGAGATATACGATGTGCTGAGTTGCCTGGGACTATATATCTGCTCTGTCCCAAAGACAGGATGTATTATGAAGATTTTAAATTACATCAGATGTTTGAGATGAGGCCAACAGGAATGTATTTCAGAAAGTGCAAGGAAAAAGGCTGCTGCAGGCATGCACTTGGGCAAGCTCACTACTGTGTCAGGGAAACATCAGACTCTATTTCTGACCCTTTGTCTTAGCATCCGGTAAAGAGACCCTTTCTGCAGGAGCTCTAGTCCCTGTCTGCTTCAGAAGGCAGCATCAGTCAGAGCCTTTAAATCACTATTTGTGCTGCATTTGGTTTCTTTTTTCTAACACTCAACAGGCTAGGGCAGGAGAGCTGCCAGGGCTGGGACGGACACCCAGACAGCTAGAGCATGTGCCATGAGCATCCACAGCGTTCTGGGCAGCACCCAGCAGCACAGCGTGCCAGCACACAGTGAATGTCAGCTATGTTAATACCTTCACCTCAGTCATCTGCCATGAAGGCCAGAACATAGCTATGCTATGCAACAAGCAACAGTTGGACTGGTTTTGTCATCTCATAGCTTGGGCAGATGATGCAAGAGAAAAGCGTGAGTGTTTCGACATGTAGCCTGCCACTCTGGTCACTTCTCTGCCAACAGTCAGCTACAAATAGGACACAGGAACATGTTTTATTAAGGTCTAACCATCTTGAATTTTCAAGGAAACGACTGTACGATGTGGGTCTGTGCTACACTCAAGCAGGATGAGGGATGACTCTTCTCCCAGGCCACTGTTACACACAGCAGAGAAGCTGTGAATCCTAAAAAAGTGGACAAGGGCTGCTGGCAATGGTCACAGTACCATTTTATGCTGGGTGCACATCAGCTGTTCCTACAGCCTTACAATAAATCTATGTCAAACATACTGTTAGCATAGCTGGCATTGCTCAGAGGAGAGGAATAAACTGGATCATTTCACAATTCATGCCCCAGGGAGGGCATCCAAATGTTGCTATGTGAGCTGCGTCACCATTAATGCCACTCTCAATTTTCTTTAAAAGCTGTTCTGTAGAGACCCTTAGAAAACTCTTGTTACTGGTATTTAGACATCCTTTGCTTTCATTAGAATCTTATTCAGTAGAATAAGATGTAAGGTAATGATTAGCTTTCAGGGAGTATATATCTATTTTAGATCATGATGCTGACACATCATGAAACAAATCAACAAGCGACCACATGACAGTGGAAAGATCAAATTATTGTGCCAGTAGCCATTTGTTCAATTTGATATATGGGGTAGGACTCAAAGATTTAGGTGTACTGAGGAATATATTTGCTGCTTTAGTACTGCAGAGCATGGCCGTGTTGTCTGGGGTTGTTGGCTGGAACGTGACCGCCAGTAAACAAGCCCTGGCACCAGGCATGTACATACTCTGAGGTCTTGGTCAATAGATCCCATTTGGAATCTCATAAGCTTGCCAAAGTTTGTAAAAAGCCCATCACCACTCCTTCCCTCAAGCCCTCAACAGAAGTCCATTTTTTAAAGGGCAGATAGTTAAAGTCTCACTGGTAGGAACAATAAATTAACACAGGGGAAGCTTTGAGCACTAAGATTTATCAGTCTCTACATCTAAACTGACTTTTTCCCCTCACAGAGCACAGTAATCACCCAACCCCACCAAGGCATGCCTGAGAGGCCAGCCACCTTGCAGACTGCAAAATCCCACAAGCTACTGAGAGGTCCAAACTGGAATGATTTAGGGATTATTTTGGCTGCTCTCAGGAGGTGTTGGAAGGTCAGGTTTGCAGTTTGAGGTCTGACACAATGTAGGGAGGTGCATAGTCTCTCCTTCTGCCCTACAAGTGACCGGCTGTACACAAACAATAGCTTCCTTCCCTCCACTGATAGCAGCCTCTCAGTTTTCATCCTCCTTTCAATTTAGACTGGCTCGAGATCTTCCAGATAGACACTGTATGTCTCAATGTAGCAGGATGTGTTTGACCTCGCGGCATAATCTGCATGTTATATGCACTCTGCTGCTCTGCTTCATCACAAGCAAAGCCTGGGCTTCACAGACTGAAATGTGTGGTGGGCCTGGCCTGAATCAGACAAAGCAGGTTGGGTTCAAGCACGGGCAGGATGAACAATTGAATGCTACTAATTGGCACCATAAGGAACCTTGAGTTTGAACCACATACTGAATTAGCACTGAGATGCTAGAAATGTCACAGGCCTGGCAGTCCTGCAAAGGCACTACGGAATAGCAGAGCATGAGTTACAGCAAACTGGTATTGTAGTAAGCTGTTGCTGCTGGCACTTTTTAACCATCAGCAGGGATGTCTGGCTTACAATGGCCTCTCATAACCTTGTGAATGAGGTGTGTTATGAAAATAGTAATTAAAACAAAAGTGGGTGATAAAATTCACCAAGAGATGTCATTTCAGAGGGACTGGATCCTCCTGTGAATTGAGGCTGTCAGCCAACACAGCAGAGGAGAGCACAGAAGCATTTCAAAACAACACCCAAATGTTTCACCATGGCAGTTTCAAAATAAAATGCTTTAGGTTTTCGTTTCAAAATTGACCCAGATTAAATAACTGGGCTAAAAAAAGGACTGACCTAAATGAACTGTTTCCTTCTGGTCTTCCTGTTTTTCAGCCATACCAAAAATGCTACAGCAGTGCTGCTACAGAGTGCTCGGGTACAGAGAAACCTGACCAATATCACTACACCACTTTTGGTCCTTTATCTCCCTGGATACAAGAGCTGTTTTATTTATGTTCAATAACTTATTTTCGGTAATAGAGTTTGGAGGAGTTGTCATCAACCTTTTGCTAGTGAATTGAAATGAGTCAAAAGCTTGCAGCCAGTGGGGGAAAAGGCAGAAAAATAGGGGAAAAAACCAAAAAAAGGAATAACAAGAAACTTGTGGGGAAGGAGGAGAAAAGGAAGGGTCTCAAAATCTGCAAAAGCACTTGAAGATATTTGCTCTTAGTGGCTCACATAGAACTTCTCAGTATTTTTAATTTTCTGGCAAATATTGCAAAGGTTGCAGGCCAGCCCCAACCCAGAGCTGTCCTGCATGTCCCTAAACTCTGTGTGAAAACCAGTGACTGTCAGGGATGTGATGCTCCCTGGGGACGGACACAGTTATGTCTAATTAGAGGTGATGCACACTGGGAAAAACAAACAACTCCCCACCCTATTGACTTTTTTTCCTCTATTTTTCTCACCTATTGGGGAGCAAATTCCAGCCCGAGTCCCAGCCTACCCTGTACAATGACAAGTGCCATCACTTTGCACTATCTCAATATCGGCACCAGCGAAACCTCATTTGGATGAAAATAAAATAGAGAAACAGCTCAAGGCAGCTAAACAATATCCTCACCCTAACCAGTGGTAAGAACTGTTCTTGGATTAAATCTGTAAGGACTCAGTGTGAACTTTTGTCAGTAAAGTCACAAAGAAACACAGTGGAACAGCTAATACATGCTTACATTTCTTCATGTGAGTGGTTTTACTGGACTCAGTGGGATTACTAACAAGTGGAAAATTTTTTTACAGGGTTCGCCATCTTTTTTTGTTTTGTGTTTTTAGGCACACCAATAAGATTGTCTAGATATTGTAATGAGCTGGTTTTCCACAGTTTACTTTTCAGTATGTGCTTGGTGATATTTTTCAAAGCAACTCATTGTTTCCCTATAAATGTCAAAAATAAGAAATTAAATATCTACTTAATAAGAAATAGCTATGTTAGAAAGAGAAGTAGTCCAGGTAATTTAGTGATAAAACTTCGAGTTACTTATCTGCTACTTCTCTCTGGGCTTAGAGAATAGTGCTTGGCATTTCACAGGGGATTTTAGCAAAACTACCTTATTCTGTCTAATTGCTATGAAAAGTTTTCAACATTTATGACAGAGGTCTCTCATTGTAAGAATAACAGTACATTGTGAGTGATGGATACATCAAAGTTGGTTACAGGTTCTCAGGGAAGGCTGCTGTTTTTATAGGTATGCCAACCTCTTCCCAGTATGGTGCCATGACATGAGCTGGCTCAACTTGCGGGTGGCCTGGGAGTTGCATCTGGTTACTGTCCTCTTGACGAAGTAATCTGTGACTGCCTCTGCGCTGAGCTCCAGCCTGATCCAGTATAAAAGATGGATGGATGCCCACCCATGGTAAACAGCAAACAGATTTCTGGGGAAGATTTTCCAAATTCTGTACAAAGGATTCAGGTACTTAGCTGCTAACGGAACATGCTCACCAAATTTCTTTATATGTGGTTAATTAAAGTCACTTTTAACAAGTTTTAACTGTTCCTCTTGCCCTGTCTGATCACGATTACTGGACTAATTTTGCATAGTCATGATTAGCAGTAGGGAAGATGCCTAATAAGCAGGAACTGGATACACCTTTTGGATGTAAAAGGCAGCATAGAGGAAAGATGGCTGTGATGTAAAAGGGTGAGCAAGAGATTGAGGAGCATCCATTTGCAGTAATTTCTCGGCATGAGAAAACTCAAGAGGAGAAGGAAAGAGAGAGAGGGAGAAGCTAAAAGAAAATGGAAAGTCAGAGATATATTTGAAGAGGGAATAATCTGACCAGGGAAATGGACAAGTCTTGCAGGAATTTCGATGAAGGCAGGTGGACTCTGTTAGAGAAAATAGAGGCAGACATTTTTGAAAATGGGATGCAGCATCATATAAATGAGCCTTTGCCACAAAATATAACAGATGAATGCTGGTTTATTTTGTATTTATTTTATATTTCATTTAATGCCTTAAATGAAAGAGAGTGGAAGTAATAATTGAACCAGCGCAATAAAGTTACTGTCATAGATTTTTTGAAGGAAAGGTTTAATGCTATGACTCCATCCTGAGAAACAGCTTAACAAAAGAAAGAGTGGTCAAATGGGTGGTTTACCTTTTTTTTTCCATGCTGGATTTACTTGTCTTTTCTTCCATATGTTCTCTTCATGGCACTGTCTGTGTTTTTCCCCTTTTCCTCAGCACAAAATGCTTGGATGTCTTACTTGCTTGCTTGGAGATGTGCTAAGTTGAAGTGGAGGGCAGCTATGAGTTGGACACATCCTGTAAAACAATGTTTGAGTTTCTCTTGCTGTCAGCCACAGCACATCTCCACCATTACATCTGCTACAAATATCCTGGTGGAAGCTGTTGGGGCAATGGCTGGGGAAAAAGAAATCCCAAACCTACACCTTCTTTTGATTACAATAAGATCTGTTGTGTCTGTGAGAGTATCTGTATCTTATGACCTTTGCTTACAGGCCAGCAAACAGCTTGGCCCCTACACAGTGTGGGCCTGTTCAGTGACAGGCACAACTGGGTCTGATTCAGCCCCCACTGAAAGTAACTGAAGGCTTTTCTCAATGGCAAGGAGGAAATGTACTGCATTTGGCACATTTTTGTGATGAGAAAGACCTCTTGAGCAGGCAAAGAATGCATTTGTTTTCCCAGAGACTACAGTCTTCCCACCCACAAAATCTCCACACCTTTACTCACAGAACAGATAAAAGGGCTGAAAGCAGGATGGGGTGTAGTCAGGGTGCCCCCTAAAGAAGACCTTCAGTCCTACTTTTTGGGTAGATCATCCTGTGTTGGGCCACCATTTCACTCAGTATGTTTGATGATGCAGATGTGCTGCTGGTACCAAAGTCAACATAATATTTTTCTTAGTCTTTAAAAATACATGTTAAACGTATGCATGTTTGTCAGTGGGATGAGATACCCTGCAGAAGGTTACTGAAAGTTAATTGTAAAGTGTCTTTCATTTAAGGTTTGTTCCTAGAGGAAAGAAGTGCTGTCAAACCACAGAATGGGAGTGTGAGTTGATGAGAGGTCCAGTCATTAGCAAAGAGTGCTGTTCACATCACTTCATCAGCTTGTCATGTGTTGGCCAACATTCAAAGCTGCAATGACAGCTGTACAAGATTGCCTGTAGCCTCAAGGTAGCACATAGCAATAAAGAGGCAGTCACCAGAATGCGAGGGAAACTAGCAAATGAAAAGAGTTCATTCTGTTTTTACAAACACTGAATGATGTTCAACCCTCTCAGTTAAATTTTACTCTTTGTTCAGTAGCTGAGTACAGGAAAATGCCAAAGTTTTGAGTGTAATTGCATTGTTATAAGCTTAGACTTACTGAGAACAGAATTTCAACTTTGTATCTGCAACCTTTTATGCAGTAGTCCTAGAAATTATGAAGAAAACCTTCCCCACAATACCATACCAGAGCCCTCTTACGCCAGGCTGCAAGCATATACATAAAAAAGATCATACCACAACACAGAAAGCAGCAATATACAAAACTGCTTTTTGTGTTGACAGAGGTTTAATGCTGTGAACTCAGTACACCTGTAAGAAAAATGAGCAACTCTGTTTGGTTTGGGAGGGAAGGTGATCTTATAGAAACAATCTTTCAGTAGACTTGATGGTAGCAGCTAATGATTTTCCACACTCCTATCATGAGCTTGTGGAAAGATTTGGCAATAGGAAATCCAACCCTTTCTGAAAATTAAGCTCCCTTAATTTTGTTACAGAAGCTATCAGAAGGCAGAAGCACTCTGCACCATTAGCTGCTTCTGAAACTCTTGGTCATAGTGGATACTCATCTATCAAATCTTTTTGAAGTCCCTGTTCCCAAACTTTAAATGACCAATAGCATAGAAATAGAAACCATGGCAACAGTGTGTGCTTTCCCAATAACTACTGTAGGTATATCTATTTAATAAATAGTTCCTCCTGGTTCAGATTCAGTGAACGTTCAAGGCGATCAGGAAAAGTTGGTGCAGGTTTCCATTTTGCTGGAGAGATCATGATGTCTCACAGCCTGCCAGGACGTAACTGAAGGAAGTGATTTGGAATGAAAGGTGAGATCCCTGGGGAAGAAATCTTTCCAAATCTTGCTTGATCCATGGGAACTTTCAGATACCTCGCAGCTCTGTTTCTTTTTGCTCCTTATTACTCACCATCAACAGCAGAGTGATCTTGCTCTTTCCGTGAGCAAATCCCTTGAAACAAGATGTAAATGTCATCTTCCTGGGCCAATTTGCCAGTGGGTCAATGACAAAATACATTTCACTGCCAGTTCATATCGTGTAAGTTTCTTGCCTCACAGTGCAAGAAAGAACAGCCCTTAGCTGGAGGTGGGGTGTCTGTTTGAGAAACTGCAGTGGGTAGGGCAGGGATACCTCCCCCACTCTCAACCTCTGAATGTTACTTTCTGCCTTACTTACTGCCTATTCATACCTGAAAACATGCAACTGAGCAGTGTTCAAAGGTGTTTCTTCCCTGGCAAAGTCTAATGCCAAGTGCCCTCAAGGGAAAGCATTTGGGGAATCCTTGGATCTCCTCTGATAGCAGTAGCATGGCACATCCAACTTCAGAACAGACCACACAGATGGATAAAATGCCAGCAGAAGGAAACCCATGAAAGGAGACTGCTTATTGAGATACTGACAGAAATCACTGTTTCAAACATCTGAAGGCCTGCTCTAATTCCTGCTAGAAGGGAGCCCCTGGTTTTTGAAACATAGTCTTAAAATAAACACATTTTTTTAGATTTATTTGTTTTGTCTTTGAGAGCTGGCAACCGCTTATTTGCTTAAAGATAGCTTTGTAGGGTTTGTGAGATTGTACGAAGCTTCAGGCATGCCGGGCCTGCAACCTAATCCCTTCACAGAGCTGTCCTGCTGGAGCGTATGTTACATGGCCTTTATTTTGTTCCATCCCTTTAAAAACCAGAACGATCTCCTTATCTGTACATTTATCTGACCTTAAGGTCTTAAGACTGTGAACACTGCTAAAAATTAAAATAGTGTTAACATGCACTTTCAAAGGAAGGGAGCCTTTGTGCTGTACAGCGAATCCTAGGACTTCCACTGAAAGGGGTTGCAGCTTATTCTATCCCTTTGAAATCTGAAGAGCTTCAGTCACCTGGTTTGGTTTCATTTCTTACTCTGTGGAGTCTGAGAAGGGGTAATGTGCCATGTAATCAGGTGCACATCAGCTCTTGCGTACTATTTCCTCTGGTGCTCCTTTAGGGCAGTCAATGTAAAACCACTGAGAAGTTATGTCTCAATAACCTCTCTCTCACTGGGGGCACTAGAAATCTTCCATTTACCCAGGCAGGCCAAGGACAGGGCAGTCTCTGGATGTTGCAGGTTCAGTAGTATTGTAGTTAACCTTCCCTTCTGAGCTCTCTGAAAGCCCTTCTCTGTACTCTTCACAGAGCTTTGTCTACAAAGTCCATTCTAACGGGCTTACTGGGGCTACAGAGGTTGGCTTTTACTGTCTGATAAACTCCATCAGAATTACAGAAAGTTACAAAGTCTTTTATCTATCTATCTATCTACCTATCTATCTATGTGTGTATATATATACACACACACACACATATATATATTCTTGCCCAGCAAGTAAATAACTTGCTGTTCAAACCCATCAGTGTTCAGGAGTCCAATAACAGAAGCTGCTCCAGGGGTGGTGCCCATTCCGAGTGTGGGATCTCTGATGTTCCAAATCACTTTTGAGCTCCTGAAACAATTTAGGAACTCCAAATGCATATGAAGGCATGACTTGATGAGATGGAGACTACATATCTTCAACAGAAAAGCCCCACTGCTTTTAGGAGGAAAGCATGTGACAGAGTGGTTAGTGTTGCCTTCTGATCTACATGTGATAGAGTGCAGAAGAAAGTGTTAAGACGTGTAGAAATGTACACTCATGCACCTGCAAGTGGTGGCAGAAAGGGGACAACAGAGACGCAGAGATCAAGGAACACACCTCAGAGCCATACTAGGTAAGTGAGTAAAAAAAGGGGGAGCACCATTGAAGTGGCAGTGATGCATTTCTGTAAGTGTTTGTTCCTAGAAACTGCATTGCCAGCCTCTGGGTTTATGCACTCTACAATTGTTTAGAAAGTTTTTGCTACTGATCTAAACAGTTTACAGTTTAAATGGTGTATTTTATACCACTGTGTTTTTATGTCTTTAAGGCCAGGTTGGACGGGGCTTTGAGCAACCTGGTCTAGTGGAAGATGTCCCTGCCTGCGGTGGGAAGTTGGAACTAGGTGATCTCTAAGGTCCCGTCCACCCCTAACCATTCTATGACAGACATTACTGATCCTCCCTTCAGGCTTGGACAATGACATAGAAGTGGCAGTAATTTGCTGAGGAAGTCTGCAAGAGAGTGGAGAACTCCGCATTAAAGCAGCTAAACTCTAGCTGTTCTGAGAATAAACCAGCTTTTAGAGCTTGACTCTTTGTGGCTGAATGGGCCAAATATATGCCAGCCCTTTTCCTTTAGGTTTGCTTTCTCTGCCTGCTCTTAATAAATGTCTGAGTTTATTTGCTTTTCTATTCAGACTTTTTGAGACTTTTATGATTTTAAGCTAAAGGGCACTTCAATTCTGTCTTCTTCCAAAGGCAGTACAGGATGAACTGATGCACACACCCTTGAAGATCAGATGTGTACTCTTGGTTCCCTGCTAGCCAGCAGAGTATAGAATCACTACAAAGGTTCCCCCCAAATGCAAGGTGATCTGTGGCACTACCAAGTAGGGGACAACTACTGTAAAAGACTGGAACTGTATCTATTAATTTACTTTTGTTTGCTTGTAGTAGGTTGATTCTTTATTCCCTTTTATTCCTTTTTAAGCCAGAGAATAAATTTATTGTGAGGTTGAACAAGCCTTTGAAAAAAGCCCTTGTACCTAACAAAGTACAACTGTACCTTATATATGCATGCAATATAGAAGATATTCCATTACTTTAGCTTCAGTTTGCTTTTGTTCAGACATTTCTGTGGCATTCAGTGGAAAGACAGCTGTTGTATGGGAGGCACGGTAAATGCTAATTAAATAATATATTAAAACAATCTGCATCGGAGTTGAGTAGAAGTGATCAACAACAGATTTCCTTCTGTATTAGACATTGTGCATTTCTGTATCATTTGGTAATAATGCAAAATGCACGTACTTTATGTGGTATTGAAATATTATGCCATGCACAATGACACAATATCATAAGAAAAACCTCAAATAGCATTTCCAGAGGGTAGCAGTTAGCCGGTTATGTCTTGATATCAAAGCCTGGACAGGAGCCCTGAAATTGTCTAAGTTGAAGAATATGTGAGAAAACCCACTTTGGTCAGTATCCTAAATAAAAGTCAATATTAATTTATACAATTTTAGTCAGTTATGGTCTGCTTTCAGTTACCTGCTCAGCCTGCCTGCTTTGGCACTGTTTAACATTAGTCACAAGACGAGAACGACTTCCCTGGGAACGGAGGTGCAGTTTCAGCAAGTCTATGCTCACTTCTACGTCAGTGCAGGAAAGATGTTTCTGTCCTTTCTGAACCTTTTAAGGCACACATGTGAATGATGACTCTTTCAGATACGTTCAGACTCCCTGTACTTAATGATGGAAGGAGGAACGAAGGGATTTTTCATAGTTTTAAATGGTACCTTAATCACAGCCAGATGGCTGGCTGCAGTGGGTGTTCCAGAGAAGTGGTACCCCAGGGCTGTTTTCGTAGTTGCATGGAGATTGTACACACATGCATGTGTGTGTTGAACAAACAGTAATCTAGCACTTGTCCTTCAAGGAAGGAGCCAGTCTGCTGTTCACTGGGGAGGGAAACCTGATAACAAATCCCAAGGAAACCACAGGGTGTATTACATCTTTCATGTAAGTCTTTATGGAAATGGTAAGATACAAGGAGCTGGCTTACACAGTCCTGGTGTTGGCAGGGAGGTAAGTGTTCAAGCTTACATAGAAAAGAATTGCAAGAAGTAATAATGCCAGGAAACGGCTGGTGCTGAGGACTTGACCTCTGTGTCATAGGTATATCAGGGAGATTCATCTTGAAGTAGCAGTAGTCTGGTCCATATGCTGGCTGGGGCATTTTAGTTTCATCTGAAAGTCATACTGTGCATGTGTCCTGTGAGTGCTCCACAGCGTGAGCCAAAGCTCTACTGGGGAAATGGGCAGAAGGTTTGCTTCAAAAACACACTCTTGATTCTCACTGAAGTACCAGTGAGGATGTGCCCTTGGACATTCTGACATCAGATGGACTGGATTTGAACCCTAATTGCAGTTTGGCAATTGGCTGAAGCCACCCCAGGGCTGTCAACAACTACCCTTGGGAACCTGAAGTAGCAAATAAATTCCCAGAGGGCTGAAAAGGAGGGAAGACAGCTCCAGGAACTCTGATGTTTTCCTGGTCAATTCACCTATGAGCAGGTAGAAGTTAAGGTGTCTTGGAGGAGCAGCTAGCAAGGACAAAGAAAAAAAGCATCAGGTGTGATCCCCCTGTATTAAGGGGAAAGCTACAGCACTCTTACTGATGCCACTGGAACAGCAGAAACCACAAACACTTTGGAAGACAAGCCTAAAATCCTAAAAGCTCTTGACCCAATGAGTGTGAATACAGAAGGTGAATTTCAGCCAATGCAAGTTCAAGGTTGTATATTTAAAAATAGCTAGATACACAAATACTGGCTGGAGAAACACTGGCTCGGCAAAAGTTCTGCAGAGGAAGATATAGGGTTTGTAGGTGACACAGTGTAAACATGTTATGTGGCTACAGAAAGAGCAAGTGCTGAATGTCATGAGAAAGTCACACAACACAGTCCTTCTGTTCAAGTCAGTACCGACAAAACCCCAATGGGAGCCCTCCACAGTTCACCATAGCTCAATAATGTGCGCAAACTGGAGAGACCAACGGAAAAGTCCCTGAAAAATGTGGTTTGTTGGACAGATTCAGATGGGGTTGTTTCCCAGTCTCTCATGGGAGAGCTGAATCTGGTCTTCAAACCTGTCACACACTAACAAAGAGGAAGACAGTGAGCTGTGCTGTGTATTCACTGTAGGTAGGCAGGAGTGATGGTATTCAACTACAGGTAGGGAGACTTAGGCTGAACTTGAGTAAAAAATTTCTGTCGTTTAGGATAACCAAGCACTAGAATAAACTGTCCAGGGAAGCTACAAACTCACCACCACGGGAAGTTGTGAAAAGCAGGAAGGCTTGCAATAGCGGTCCTGCCAGTTGATATAGTTGATCCTGCTTACATTTTAGGGATGGAAAGGATGACCTCCTAGGTTTCTTCCAACTTTTTAGTTCTATGTTTCTAACAGGAGGCACAATCTAGCCAGCCTTTCCCTCCACAAAACCAGTCTGTGGGTGCCCTGGCTTCAAGAAAGGAAAGGTCATTCTCCACTTCGGAAGGCAAGATGCTGCTCTACAGCTCGTGTCAGACTGTAGTTCTTGATGTAGTATTGGTGCCCCATCTGAAATCTTCATTTATGATAAGACAGCCGCCAAAAGCCACAGGACGGGCTTCAAAGCATGCCTGGAGAAAAAAACCTTTTTAAATCCATCCTCCATCATGATGCAATAAAAATAGATCATTGACCGTTCTTTGAAAAAATAATTCCTCTTCATAACGTGGTGCTTCCGATGGAACATGAAACACTGTTACTTTTACAACAGGGTCACAAAACCTGAAATGCTGTGTCAGCTATATAGCATTGACCAAAAAAAGAAGAAATAAAAATGTGAATTACAAGCTGCCTGTAGAAAGAGTAACTTACTGTGTTTGGAGTTGTGATTGTGCTTGCATCTCTCAGCAATTACCTGATACTCCTGCCAAGGTGCAGGAATTTAGAAGGAGCCTTTGATAATCTAATCTCTCTCCTTTCCTACCCACCACAGTCTTGCAAGTGCAAACTGTGTGGTGCAATTTAATTGTTCCTGCAGCAGCATCACCCACCTCCACAAGCACCTTGCCACAATATTTTATCCATTTAATACGTCCACTTTATCCATTACATTTTTATTCATCTCCACTCAATGCTCGCAAACTTTCAAAGCTCAAAAAGCTTGATGGGAACAAACTCGACCAGCTGCAGCTCAGGTGATAGTTCAGGAAAAGCCAACAGTATGCCTGTGCTCGTGGGACCAAGCCAGATGCAAACAGTAACCTATCAAAAGATCTGACATGTGAAGAATATGGGTCAAAAAAACTTGATGGATAGATCCTGGTGGCAATTTTTCATGTCATTTTTTCATATTTGTTTTCTTTTTACAGAAGACAATCTGGCCTTTTTAAAGGTTGCATTTCGGGCATGGCATTCTTGTATTGAGTTGTATTTAGCCTGACATGAGAAGTAGTGCACTCCTCAAAACAGACGCAAATCAAACACGTCCCATAGTAAAAAAAGAAAGAATATTTAAGGGAAGACCACTGCCAAATATTCAGAAAACCTTCCCGATGAGCATCAGCACACAGAGTTCGTGTGACAAGCTGGATGCTCCTGTGAGATGAGAGCAGCATGCAGGCTGTCGTACTGCTTCTATAAGGACTGCTTTTCCTGTTCCCCTGGCAACGCCAAAGTCCCCAGATCTGGTGGGAGCCAAGTCAGGTTCTTTCCAGGGACTGACCAAGTTGCAGCAGACTGTGCCTGCAAGTCATTTTCCTCCTTCCCCCCTCCCCATTTTCCCCTTTCTCTTTCCTCCCTCCCAGGTGCTACGTTTCTGCTGCAGCCCATGGGCACAGGTTACGCTCCTGCCTCCTGTACCTCGCATGGCTTACCTCTCCGCGGGCACTAACCTTTGTAACCTGGTGGGATGGCAGGGCTATGCATTCCTCCATGGCACCACCAGCTCCACAGCTGTGCCAGAGACCATGTCAGGATGTAAGCAGCAACCGGCTTTTCCAACATGACACACAGCTATGCTGGCTACAGCCGCACAAGGCTGGGAAGGGTAGAGCTATCCCTTTTTTCATTAAGCGTATTTATAAACATACAGTACACAAGCATTTTTCCTTTCTTCACAGTGATGGATGATTATATGTCTATGAAATGTTTTCATTTATTTGGCGCCAGAGTAATCAAAATCAGTTGAAACTGTGGCAATGAAGGGAAGGAAAACAAGTAGGCGTGGGATTGACTGTGCCTCTCACTCCCTGGGCTGTCCAAGGGTAGTAGCTGGCAAAAGAGCACCCCTTGCAGATGAACATCTTATTCAGCTGGTAATTGTTCCCAGTCATGCTCATGGCCTCTGTCCATTAAGGATGTAGCCCTGCATAACTTTAAAAGCAATTGACTCTGCTCTGGAAACGCTGTGGGAGTGTCTGAGCCAGCATGTGCGTGACTCCGCTTAGGCAGAAGAGAACTGGTCCCAGAAAACCTTTGTGAATGAAATTTTCATGCTTTCATGTCTGCCCCAGTGCAGATTCTGGGTCAGTCCTTCTGATCTCAAACATCCGGTTTAAACGGGTGTTTTCCACTACATAGATACAAAAATATTTCCATTGTAAGCCTTTAATGGCTCTGCATAGGCAGCAAGGGGGATGAGGTAGGACAAGGGAGTTTAGGAGACTGAGTCAAAGGCGCCAATGTAAAAATTAAAACGAACCCTTAGAAAACAAAAAAAACCCCAACCCCAAGTTTCTCTCCTTGTCAGTTAAAAACCCCAACAACATTGTATGTTCATCTTCTCAAAGCCAGATGGTAAAGATTTCAGCAACGACGTTTTTGTTTGTGTTTCTTCCTTCCTTCTTCCCTACGTTTTCCCGGTCAGCAAGCACTGGAGCCATCTGAGTGGCTGCAGGTGGCTGCAGATGGCTGCAGAGGTGGCCTATGCCTCTCCTTCCGCAGGAGCTTCCCAGGGCATTCCCTGCTTCCTCCAGAAAAAGGCACCGTCCAAGTACTCCACCTCTGACATTATGCATGAGCTGGTCACTGGCCTCATTTCCAAATAACGTGACTGCAAACCACACGCTTGAGTTAACGCCGAAGAGTCAGTCTGCTTTGGCTGGCGTGTGGGGCATGCATGAAGCTGAGTATAGCAAGCAGCAGTGGCTGGTTGCAATGTGATGGGGGGTTAAAGGGAGCTGCAGGTACCTCTTGCCTTTTATTCCACCAGCTACTGAGCAGTTTATCACTTCTGTAATGTGCCTGGTTTTCAGCGGTCAGAAGTGAAAGCTAAACAGCGGCTTCACAAACAACATCATGATTACTTGAACCACATGGGATCAGTACAGAAATTCATGGTTCTCCTACATTGAAAAGGAAACAAAACAAAACAAATCCAGCAATTCAACCACTGAGGTCAGAAAGGTTTGAGGAAAATACCTATTCTCTCACTCCCACTCAGGTTTTGATTTTGGTTTTTTTT
Organism: Nestor notabilis; assembly: GCF_000696875.1. Taxonomy (NCBI): domain Eukaryota; kingdom Metazoa; phylum Chordata; class Aves; order Psittaciformes; family Psittacidae; genus Nestor; species Nestor notabilis. The sequence goes on along the minus strand of NW_009924125.1, from coordinate 43,409 downwards.
TACTAGGTCCCATGGAGCAGCTTGAAAAGAACTCCAACTTCTTCCCATTCAAAACAGTTATTCTTCTCCTCATTAAAATTTTTTATATGTATATTACATATGTATATATATAACATTTAAAATTGTATATATATATAAGCCAAGTCCCCAACCCCACCAAACTGGCTCTTGTCTAATATGCTCACACCTTGCTCCACATTAGTAGACATTACTGAGAATTTCTGTATTTCTTTATGAATGGAACAAACCAATGTCCCTGAAAAACAGCAAGGGCCTGATGTTCACAGCCATTGCTGACAATGGAAATGGTCCTGCTGGACCAGACCAGCTGCCCTGAGGCAATTCCTTGGATGAGTCCAGCAGCCTTCGCAGCTGAGAAGTCTCCGAGATCATCCTCAGGGCAGCAAGGTGGACCCACTGCAGGACCCACTGCTGGCTCAGCAAGCTGGCTGGGGGCCAGGCTCCCCTCAGGGTTGCTGTGTGGGTCAGAATCCAGCAAGCTGTAAGAGTCTGCTGTATGTGAGCATATCTGCTCACAAAACACTCCAGAAAAATTGTTTTTAGAAAGGGGAGAATGGAAAGAGGGGGGAAAACAGCTTTTGAGACCAGTTATCTTCTCACTTCAAGAGAATTCAGTAAACAATCTTAATTTCTGGGTAAAACTTGCTTTGCTAGAACACATGTCATCTCGCTGTGGCCACAGCACTGCTTAAGGCTGATTATGTGGATGCTGCTGCTGCTCAGGAAACTTGTTGAAACAGCTGGCAAACATCCTGCTGTTTTACTTGCCAGTCTAACGTACGGCTAGATAATATAGGATAACTTATATGGGGAGACTTTTTCAGCACCTGATATTATTGGTTAGTAGGATGGATGACCATTTGCAGAGAATTGACTATACTTCCTCCTCAAGGATATATTAGACGGCATATGCACTCCAGAGGCTCCAGTCCAAGATGTTTTTCCTTTTCATAGACTACCTCTTGGCAGACAAGCAGGAGGAAGACAAGCTTCTGGGGACTCTGACTGCTTTCAAAATCTATTCAGGGTGACAAAGCTGTACACACAAGCAGCATCCTTATTGGCTCCACTCGTGACTCTCTTGTCAGCCTGCAAGATTGAGCTATTTGCAGAGGTAAAAAGAAATTGAATGTTACCCATCTGGTAACCTACCAGTAAATTATCTGTCTATCCATCTATCTATCTGTGTAACGGTAACTAGTTAACTTAAGGTGCTCAAGATATAAAGGAAATTTCAGTTTACCTATTGTACAGGCAAATATAGTGCCTGTCTGGTTAGATCAGTTTTAAAATGTGAATGAGTCTTGATGTGTATGTGAGGCAGCAAAAGAGAGAAAGTAAGAGTGGTAAACCAGTCAGGCTCCTAAATCTGTCAAAATATGGTATGGTCATGTCAACATATTTACCAGACCACTTGACAGTGGACTGCCAATCTAGTTCATATGGTCACAGACATGCATTCCACATATTTACATTCCTCTAAATCCATTCTCTGTCTAAGCTTAGATGGACCTGGGGGGAGTTTGAGACCTATGGAGGCAAATGGCATTTATTCCTAGGCATGCTAGAGAAGAGGAAGCTGAAAAAAACTTCACCGCAGAGTTCGAAAGGACTCCGGGACTGCAGGCAGAAAACACGCCGCAAACACTGCATGCGACTTGTTTTGAATATCACTAAAAGCTTGCACTCTCTGTTTCTGCTTTCTGATCTGCTCTGCATTTCCTTCCTTGGCCTGTGAACAGGCCATTCCTCCACCAGCTGCCATCCCCTGGAGCCCTTGGCAAACTTTGGGGTAAACTCAGGAGGATGCCTGGGCACAATCCAGTGGTTAAAATTTGGGGGTTTGTGTCTCACTTGCATTTTTCACCAGGCAAACAGAAAAACAGCACCTGCTGTACTGACTCGCAAGCCTTTTAACTGCTCTGCCTTGATTCCTCCACAACATAGATAAGTACAGCAAAATGCTCTTGCCTTGCACAGAAAATATGTTCATGTTCACCTGGAAAGTGCTATAGGTGTCAAGAATTACCTGTCAAGTAATTAATTTTAAATGTTACATGTGTAAAGTTCACAGCAGAAGAAAGTACTGTGGGGGCAAAGTTAACTGCAAAGAGTTATTACAACTCTATTGGCAGTATAATGAATTATTTCAACTGTGGAGCCGCATGGGTATGTTTCTTCTGTGGTATACTAGAGATCTGTAAAGTCAGATTCAAAGCACACAGATTATCCTTGATAGTTTCAGTATTTAATTAAAACCTGCATTTATAAGCATCTTATTAAAACTATACCTTCAATATATTCCATCAGTATTATGGACATTAATTACTTCTCCAAAAGTAACCCACCTCCTCCTTGCTCTCTTTCTCATGCAGGAGTACTTAGATATCTGTGGAAGACCCAAGTACATCTACTGTTGGAAGACCTGGAACATTTTAACTTTTACAGATAATTCTCTGTGTATCAGAAAACAAATGGCTCCCAACCTGATGGTCTGCATATGTGTCTGAGAGAACGCCAATACAATCAGCTTAACTTTCAGGTCACTGAGTAGTGGGGTAAGGATGAAACCTGAGCCAGAACTTTTAAACTGCCATGTCTTGTGGACCTAGTCAGATATTTAACATTATTTGGACATGACTGCTGCAACTAAACTTCTTTCTTATGGTGGCTCTTAGGAATAGAGTGTTACAGAATGAGCACCTCCTGCAACACTGCCTGCTCTTAGTGCACAGAAAGCTGCGTGTCCAAAGGTGGCCACAGACAGCACACAGCAACCCTAACAGTGTGTGACTTTGAATGTTTTACAAAACGATTAAGTAACCCTCTCATATCACATCGTTGTGAGATATGTGAAAACTATCTCACCTAGAGTAAAATAAGTGATTAGCTAAAGGCCAGGAGGAGGCTTGTGTTTGAACTTTTTTAAGCAATTACTGGAATTAAGGCAGCCTCCTAAGTGCCAAAATTTTCTTTTAGATGCCTGGAGCTCCTGGGAAACCATGTGCTTCTCTCATAGAGAAGCTAATGAAAGCCATCACTAGCGTGGAGGAGTCATTGCTGAAACGGTGTTAAAGATAATTATTTTGTACAGTTCTTGCTTTGCTTTAATTCTAAGGCAACTGTCATGTTATGTTTAAATTGCAGGCAGGAAGTAGTGTTGCTGTAAACCATTCCTGTTTCCCTGCAATTATAAACTGCAAGGACTCTTTCCTTGCACTTCTATAACCCTCTAGTCACTCTCCACAACTGCATCTCAGTGCACCCTTCTCCCAGCCTGGGAGATTTCTTCTAGCTGTGTAAAAGCCAAACCCACTAGCATTTTGTTACCATCACTACTGTTCAGTTGGTGTCATAGTTTTGCATTCAGCATCATCTTCTGGTAAAATCAGCTTTATGTTATTTGCTTTATTGACCTTGTTTGTCTTTCTTCTTTCACCCTGTTCTCTGTCTTACTTTTAGATTCATTTCCCTCTGTGGTCCCTCAGATATATCCATTTGAGTGAGCACTGCAGATCGATTACAGAATGGGCAACTTTTTACTTTCCTCAGGCTTTGGTTCACGTTATCCACGAACTCCAGACAACCTCATTATGTTGTACTTTGGCTTTGAAAGATCTATTCTGCAATCAGAAAGCTATTTACATAAAAAAGGAAGGTTATCTTTTACGAAGCAAACTGTGTCACTTCTATACCAGCACACACTGTGTGTGCTAGACAGGGGCCAGAAACCATGTATCTGAAATCTCTGCAGCAGAGGAGTATTCCCATCGCTGTGCCTGCTCCAGGGGTGAACTCTTCTTTCTGGAATTTGCTTCCTCCAAGAGTTCACCAGAGCTAGCCTTAGGGGGGCTGGAGGGAAACACAGTGAGGAGGCTTGCTTTGGCAAGCCCCTGGGCTCTGCTTAGCACATTGTTACAGGGAGACATACAAAATCAAGAAAAGAAAGGTGGTTGTCGGGCCAAAGTGGAAGTGGCTGGGTGCTATTCACTTGAATTGCCAGAATGTATTTTTAAATATGGAGAAGTGCCCAGAAATGGTCTGTTCTGTGCAACGTAAAGGTCCTACCACAAATATATATGTGTATGTATAAATGTACATTCATACGTGTATATCCTCTCCTGCTCCCTGCCCACCTTCTCCAAAAATGACTAAGAGTGCATGAGAAGGAGAAAACATTCTCGTCTTGTGCCGGTTGATCCATGTTAATTTGATACAAATCTCTAAGATCAGAGCTTTCATACAGAGAAGTGTGCTCTGTCCTCTGAGTCACCTCTTGGTTCTCAGCACCAGCTTTGTGCCTTGTGGACTGATGTTCTTCGTTCTCTTCAAATACCTGATTTTTTCAGCCTGTACTCTTCCCCACTTCTGTGCCCACCAAGTTCCTTGTAGTTTTCTCTGTCTGGCAAATCTTTCAGGCTACTGCCAGAGTCATATCCTTTATTTTGTATTACTAGGATCCTGCTAACGGTTAGCTGTACTTCACAGGGCCCTGTTTCTCCAAACTCTGCCTTTATTGGTGGAATAACTTCTTTCTCTGTGTTTAGTCTGAAAGTAGCATATTCAACATGAATTGAGTCAAAAGAACTGGGACAAGTTATAGCACCAATTAATATGTGTCCTTTCTGTTTCCAGGTTAATTTTGACGGTGCATGTCCCTATTCTCTGCCTCCAGCATTTCTTCCATGCTCATTTGCTACAACAACAGGACACAGCATCCCCAAGTGCAATCTGGGGTCCAGTGTCTACAGGAAGAGAAACAAAGCTGAACCTGTACTGTCACCGTATGACACAAATGAAAGGATTAGAAAGAAAGAAGCACTCATCCTCATTTTAAGGAGGGAATGGAGGCAAAAAGAGAGGAAATTACTTTTCCAAGGCTGAATGGGAAGCAGCCCAACAAGACTTTTTGCCAGCCATCAGTGAAGCAGGCTGCTGCCCATCTTGTTTGGCTTCCTGTTACTCTCTAAAGATTTGACAGACTCTCTAGGTTACCACCATGCCTCAACTCCATCCGTCCCTCAGGCTTGGACTCAAAAGCTTCCCATCAGATGTGTTCTTATCTTAGCTGTCTTATCTTAGTTGGTGTTACTGCTGCTGTTGCTGCTGTGCTTTGTGTATGAATAGGGTTTGTGCAGCCAGTTCCTTTCTGTGTCCCTGCTGAATGAGTTAAGATGCAAACACAAATACAATAAAGGTCAGAATTTCACAACCAAACTCCACCAAAGAAGAGAGTATTATTAGAAAGCAGGATGTTTACACATATTTGCATGGTCATGATGCAAATGACCTTGAGCATCTTGCTTAAGGAAATTACAAATTTCTAGTATGGACTAAAACAACACAGCAGTCAGGAAGAAAAAAAAAGAATAATGGATAGATATAATTCTTTTTAACTAACTGCAATCTCACTCACATACACCCAGGGAGCCACCTTCACAAAAATGGTGTGAACATTTGCAGGCTAAACCCATTCTGATGGGACAGGCAGTGCTCCCCTGAATCATTTCTGGGAAGGTAGAGGGACACCCTGGCTCACATCTGAGCAACATCTTGAGCAAAGTGAAGAATCTGCTCAGCATGAGCTACAGTGACAATAATCTGTTTTAAATCTGCTTCCCATCCCAGTAATTGAATGTGCGGGAATCTATTACAGCTCCCCAGAGGAGGGCCTGCAAGGACCTCTGCCTCTTCCTTCTCCTTCCCCTTCCCATCTCACAGCAGCATCCAGCTCCAGCTCAAAAATTTCAGGCAATCCCTGCCTACAATAGGCCAAACTTCAATCTTCCTCCCACCCCCAGCTTGATCCAGGACTGAGTATGATTCCCTAGATCTGTTTCTAAAATGAGGACTCCTTGTCTCAAAGAAGCTGAGGAGGCTCTAGGGTGGTCTAATGGTAGCAGCAAAATAAAATATCTGTTTTCAGCAACCCACGGGGAATACATTTGACCTCTGCAGTACCGTGCCTTATTCCTCAGCTCACCAGAGATGTACAGACTGGATGCTCTATGTCTGAGAGTGGAGATGCTTCAGCAGTTGCCCTTTTAGATGACTCAGCCTGGAAAGCAGCCAGACCTTCTCCATCAAACACACCGCAACATGAGGCAAGTTCTCAAGAGAAACAGGAGGGAAAGAAACAGGTAACAGCTGTACGAGAGGGACTGAAACTGTAAGGATAAGAGAGGGAATGAAAGCGAAGGCCAAAACCTTTGTGGCTTCTGCTTCCACAGGGCTTGTGGTCTAGACAAATTTTCTTTTCCTACACCTCTGGACTTATGCAGTACAACAGGTCTGACTTTTCATTTGACAATTTTCTCACAGAAAATTTTACAGAGCTCCATGGCTGGATGAAATTGATGGGAGAATTCCCTGTACTGGCTTCCATTCCTTTTCTTCAGCTGGATGTAGCTGGTGTTGATGCTAAGATGTCAGGGGCACCTCTGACCATGCAGCCTCACAGGTACCAGTGCAGAGAGGACTGGGATGTGCTGGAAGAGTGTCGTTCTGGGTGGGACCTGAGAAGGAAGAGGATAAAATAATACTGCAAAGGGTTTCTGGTGTTTGCCCAAAGCAGTGTGGATGGTAATGTAAGAGATATCCCTCTACTTGGGACATTCATACCTGGCTGAGGCAGTGACTGACGAATTCTTGTGGTCTTGGCATGTTCAGTCGACAGAAGGACTTTGGGCCTATACCACCATAAAATCTACCACCACTGGATGAAGTCTTTATTTCTCCATTTGCCTTTGCATGTTCTGGCTGCCTCTACTGTGTCTTCCTTCTAATCCCCCCTAATTTCTTTCAAGATGGCCACAATTCACAGAATTTCCTCTTCACCCTTGCTTGGCAGGTGAGAGACATCTCCATTTCATTTCCTTCCTCCAACATGTTCTTTCCTCCAGAGCTAACTTCTAACTGCTGGGGAGATAACTGAGAGTGCAGCAACATGGTTTTTTGAAGAAAAAGGAAACCATGACTTGCCTGCACGTCGTACCAGATGGATGCCAGGCAGACATATTATGGTGGCAGTGAGCCCAACTTAATATATCCTGCCTCAGAGCCCAGTTTATTAGCTTGGGCACAGTGCTACGCTAATCATGGCCGTGTGGTTTCCGGTGCACAGTTGGCTTGTGTATACATAGCTTAGAGCATGGGCAAACCAAAGTGTACCTGTCTGCAAATGACATAAACCAAGAAAAGAAGAAAAGTACATTAAAAGTCTTGCCATGACTGTATCAAAGACTTCATTTGTCTTGACTGTACATTTTGCTCCTTTACTGGATGTTCAGACTATGCTACTGAGATATCATTTAGATGGAAAATTTGCTGGAGCTGGGGCTACATCTTCCACTTCCATGCTGAATACATGTTTCCATGTAACAAATGAGGATAACTGAAGGCTCAAGACTAGCAGAGTGATGGCATGTTGGGTTGGTGTTTAGATGTCACATTCACCCAGAGAGGGCCAGGACAAGGAATTCATAGCATGCCTGCACCTTCACCAAAGGTGTTGCAAGAGACATTGTATGTCCATGTCTCTGTGGCTGCCCCACTTTGAGACCTTAATGCACTCCATATATTGCTCACCTTCCCCCTCTCAGACCCCTCAGAAAAAAAGATAATGTCCCTTATTCTCATCATAAGGCATAGAGGATGGAGAAAGCTGCCTGAATGGGTAGATTTTTCAAAGTTATCTAGGTTGGATGCAAGATCTTCCAGGGGTAGCACAGATTAAAGGATACAGGAGGCAGGATGTACCTTTGTCTTTGCCAGGCTCAACTTTTGAGCAGGGAATTTAAAAATTCAAAGCAAGGACTAATAGACCCTGCTGAGTGTCAGGAGGCTCCTGCGCAGGCTGGAATCATGCTGGGGAGAGATCAGCTCAAAGCTGGTGATGAATTTCTCCTTCCATGTGCCTCAGAAAAACTGGTAACCTGCCAGTTGGAAAAATAAAGGGAAGATTTTCAAACTGAGGTCATTCCCACAAGTGGTTGTCCAGGCATGTTGCAGTGGATGCTCTGCCCTTACATAAGGTATATCCCAGAGAGTCCGTTTCCCAGAAAGTGAGGTGGTAATTAAAATAGATTCAGGAGGGCTAAGTCTCTACCCTGCTCCTGGGGGCAGCTTTTACATCTCAAGAGAAGAACTTTGGCTGTTTAGCAAAATCCTGAAGGCATCAATTTTTGCCTTAACCTTGAACCTCCTCTCATACCTGCCTCATGAACTGCTCTTAAGAAACTCAGTGCTAGGCTCATTGTTGTCTGCTGGTAGGTCCTCAAGGAGAATCTGCACTGGGGAGCAAAGCTCACTGCTGGAAAGAGGTCTCTATCATTGCTGCCTATATTGGAAATGATTGTGACCTCCAGTACATGCAGGGTCCCTGCTGCCCCTCACGTGTTTGCTGTTGCCCTGTGACATTCCCACCATTGCAATTGTCCCACCTGAAAAATCACCAACAGTTTTCCCTGCTGTTCACTTTCACCTGCCAGTTCATCATTTTAGTGAATGTAATGAGTTACAGTAAATAAAAACCAGACACGACATTATTTAGAATGACTTCTGATGAAAGAGGATCATGGCTAATAAATTGCAGATTGCCAAATGCCAGTGGTGGCTGGTATACTTTACTAAATAAAAGACACAGTTTAACACTTCAAAAAAAGATCTGTATTATCGTGAAATGCTGTAATAAAGCGTGACCCATTTTTCACTCCGTTATTTATTTTGTTACCATGGACGTCTTCAACTTTCCCTGAGAACAGCACCCTAATAATTTAAAGAGAGCATTTTCTTTTTCAGACATATGAAAAGGTTTTGTACAGAATGCATTAAAACAGAAAGTGCAGCTGTAAAGAGGAGTCTGTCTTAACCTTTTCAACTGCTGTATCTGTGCGTTTGTGTTTTATAGGAAAGCCTAATATCTGCATTGTCCATCAAAATGCAAGCTAGATTCTGATTAAAGATTTATTTTTGCATACCAAGGACAGGCCACAGGCTGCTGCCTTCCTTCAGTAGACCTTCTCCAAAACCCCAGTGTTTTGCTGGTTAATGTTTGTGACCTGGATCCTGTCAGTTGAGCTATGGGGTTGTCATCCATCTTCTGATAAAATACCAGAAATATGGCAATCTCTTACATCCATTTTGTACACAGAGAGTAAGACTCCAGCAATCAACATGAGTATTCAGTGCCCTAGTGGTAGTAGTAACTGTCTAAATAGGCAGCTTTGTTTTGTAGGGTGTTTGTGTTTTCCACTCATTTTTAGTGTCTTGTGTTTGTTTTGAAACCTGGAACATTCCTGGAATTCTAAAATTTCCCCATTTTGTAGACGCTTTTCTAAAATTAAAAAAAATGTCTCTTTCTGAGCTACTCTAAATCTGTTCCTACCCTAGACTTGCCTTCTGCATCCAGTGTGCTCAACCCTTACGTATTTGTTTCAAGGTCCTCTCTTTGGGGAAAAAAAAATCAACCAGAGTAAATATTCTGGACAGAACTGGTATTGTGTTAACATTCGGTGTGACTCCCCATGTGGGTGGTACTCCAGAATAAACATCCCCTTATTCCAGAATAGTACTTCCATTTTGTGAGTAAGAGTGTTTTTAAGAACTAATTGATATTTTATTCCAGAATAGAGTCCACAAAGGAAGCTACCCTGGCATAGCTTCTAGGGCAAAATTTCCCATGCAAGCTAGTCCTAAACAGTGAATCTACACCAGCTGTTAATACATAAATATTAAAGACCTATTCTTCTGCCATTTCAGCTGTAATGAATCAAGGTTGGGGTGTATATAAACATCCTATTGATATTCTCTCTCACTTGGACTCTGGACACATATTACCCCTCATACATTGCATGCGTCTTATGTAGACTATTCCTTTTTCAAAGGACATAACAAGCACTACCATAGCCACAGCCTCTAATCTGAAATGCAACAATGGACTTTCACTGCTCCTAGTTAGGAAACTGGCAATATCTGCTGAAAGATATTCTTCACAATGTCTTAGTAAAGGGTACTCACAGAACCGCTGTGGCCACCTTTAACTTTTTAGTAAGCTGGTTTAGCAGTCTGCTAGAGTGTTACTGGATTTGTGTCACACAGTGATGTGTTTTTCAGTGAGTCTAAGTGAACAGGATTGCCCTGATTATCCTCCCGGTGGTGGGGATAGCAAGATGGCACCAAAAGGTCTGGAAACGCAGGAGGGCAGCAAGATTCACAGCACTGAATAAATTTGTTCACCCCTAAGTACCCTATCAACAGCACTGTCAGAGTCCTCCTCACCAAAGCTGGTCCGTGTTTAACCATAGCTCTGTACATGGAAACTTTTAGAGTCATCTCTGCCTTTCTCCTGGTAAAAATACTTCTCAGCCAGAGAAATCCCATACGAGAGGTGTTTATCCCAAGCCAGTGCTTACAGAAGTTTATAGAACAGGTTTCTGAAACTCCAGTTATTCTGAGACATCACAGTGTGAGGATGGCTTAGTGAAGATTCTTCCCTCACTTGCACAAATCTCTGATTTAGGAACATTTTAGAACTTAAAAATAATTGTCAGCCTACTGTGGCATTTTTTCCTCTACAGACAATTGCAATGAGGTTGTCCAAGCTTTCCACATCTGCTGCATGGCTCCTGTAATTCAGCTTCTCCTGAGAGCAAGCTCTCATCTCACTCTGATAACTACAAGTAAACCACCAGTTTGCAGTACATTCACGAGTGGGCCAGGAGTGTTCAGTGCTTCTGACAACCTTGTTCCTGTAAAACTTACAGATGAGCATGAACTTCTAAGAACAGAATACACCGTGCCTCTTGTGAGTAAAATAATACATAATTTCCTTACTGCTGGAAATAAATAGTTTCATACTGTCACTCACTATAGGGATATCATCAGTTGCAAATCTCAGCTGTAAGGAAAAACCACCTTAGGAAAAGTGCACAAGTGATTTTTAGCTTTAGACGGAATCTGTGGAACCTATTGATAGCATTTGTCTGTAATACATTTCTTTTCTCCAAATCCCCCCTACAAGGAATTCCAAATTTAGCTCTCTGCAATTTATTGGAGGGTGTAGGAATATAGGTGTACTTGACTGCAAGTCAAATACTGTGTGGTATGAAGTTGCTTACTCAGTCACTGCATTTAAGTATTTCAAGATGCATATGAGTGCAAGGCAGAGAAATTCCTGCAAAGCAGCCTGCTCTGAGAGCTCTCTAGGAGGTTTTTATGATGTTACTTGGGTAGTAGTGGTCACGGGCAGCTGCCTGCGTTGGACAGATTTCTTTTCTATGTGCACTTTGCTAACTCTGTCTTTACAGCGCAGCTTGAAAAGTCTCACACAGTTGATCTCCACACATTCAGGGTTGTGATTTTTTAATTCTCCCTCCACATTCACTAGACAGCGCTTAACCTCTGAGAGGAAGAAGCCAGGGCAGGAATAATCGCTCCGAGACAGAGAGTAATTAACTGAGTGTCTAAGAGGCTGTGGTGGGTCTAGGTTCCCAGCGCTTGACAGGAGGTGAACTGAACGTACAGCAGCGAGGAAGTTCTTAAAATTTTTCTACTATCCTTCCCAATTACAGGACCAAATCTACTAATGAACTATCCCATTAAAGCTGAGAGGTAATCCACTCTTGAGTGGGGCTGTCTGCCAAAAATTTCAAGTTGTTAGAAAAAATGAAGTGATGCAGCACTCTGCGCTATTAACGTGCCAAAACAACAACAACAAAAATCTTTTCTCATGATCCAGAATATTAAACAGACACAAATAACTTTCATTAAAAAGCCACATTTTCTGTACGGAGTTTTCCCTGGAGAGAGCAACATTTCTTGTCATAAGTAGGATGAATTTTGCACTTCATTAAATGCCTTGATCTTTTCATCACATTAGCCTTTAATGCGACAACATAATCTTTAGTTTGTCTGGATTAACGATTAAAGGAAATGTGTGTGCTTGTGCGCGCATGTGCGTGTCTGTGGGTGTGTGCAAAATCCTTCACTGGTCCTTAAAAAGTGAAATGCAATGAAACCACCCAATGTTCTTACCAAAGGTATTGGTTTAAAATAGATACATAAGCACGTTTTTAGGTGCAGGGTTAAAAGCTAAGTTTTAAAGGCCTCTGTTTCTCCCCTGCGATGATCTCCACATGGATGGGTGGTTATCTGACTGGGTGCTCCAGTTGCCTTCCTCCCTTTAATACCCAACTGCTTTACAAGCACAGGTGGTGGGCTCGCATTAAGGTCTGAACACTGTTGTGTTCAGGCACAAACACAGCTCCACAAGAAGACTGGTACAGCTGTGTTAGCTGATGCTGGTCTGCTGGGCAAGAGGGTGGGTTGAGCCAGGGACATCTGTCAGGGCTGCTGTTCCCAGCTCTCCCTCACTCTCACTGCATGGATGCTGGGGAGGTTCGGGAGCCAGCTCCCACTATCAGGAAAGGCAACTTTGGGGAAGACTCATCTGCACCCATCACACCATGAATTGTGGTGCTTCTGGTGCTGAGTCACCAGGAGTGCAGCTGTCCCTGTGGTGGGCAGGGGGTACATCTGCGTGTGGCAGCTGTGAACCAGGGAGAAAAAGGTGCCAAAAAGCAGAAGGCAGGAGCTGTGGGGACCAAATATATGACTCCATAGAAGTCTTTTTGGCTAAGGGTGGAACAAGTAATTTCTCCTTTCTGTGGCAATATACTGAAAGGAGAGAGACTCAATTTTATGCCCAGGAAGTTTGCTGGAGAGATTTTGGTGTGAACAAGTAAAACTATGTATTTTGGATAATGAAGTCTCTCACCTGACCCAGAAACAGAAAACTCCTATGTAGTTAAAGCCCTTTAAAAACTTATTTTTGTGGTATTTTTAAGTATAATAAAAAGAAGTGATAGTTAAGTCATCTCCAAGAGAATTTGTCGAAGTCATGCAGCCTGTAAATACTGCTTTGATGTAAGCAATGTGGCAAAATTGACATAAGCAGCCCAGAAGATTTTATTTTAAAATCTTTGGTTTTTCAAACAGAAAGTTTCAGTTTAATTTTTTGACTCCTCTGATATACTCGGAAGCTCTGTTGCTCCAATGTCTGTGTTCAGACCCACTGTTAAATGCCTGTCCTCTTTTCAGTGATGGTTGATGAACCAGGATAAAATCTGACAAAAGTTCCTTCTTCCTTTATTTTTTTTCTTGGATGTTTTCAAAACAAAGCTCTGGATGACATATGGAACTGAATACCCATCTGCTTCAGAGACAGTATCGAGCTATCAAAGCCAAAACTTAATGCAGAAACTGCTGTCTTGTCTTACAAACATGGGAATACCAAATTTCAGAAACTCACAGAACTGATCTGACAGTAACATATGCCCTGAACAATCCTTGCAATGTGTTTTTAATCTGGATATTGTGGTGAAATAAAGATATAGTAAAAGCTGAAGGGTCCCAGTGCTGGAACCACTTAGGGCACCACAGTCTCAGGATTCACGCAAAGAAGGTTTAATTTCACCCAGTTTCAGCTGTATAAAGCAAGACTTGTAGTCCCAGCTAATTACCTTCGCTCCCTGGACAGTGAAGGGAGGGAAGTGCCTACCTTGGAAGGAGGCTGCAGAAGAGCTGCCAAAGCTGAGAGACAGAACCACACACCTCCCTCCCTGTTAGAGGGCCAAATTAGGCAAGAGGAGCCTTATCACAGCTGCTACAGCAGGATGAAGAGAAGCTCCTTCACAATTAAAACTTTCAGCTGGGTACCAGCATTGGGCTAGCTCTAGCAGGAAACGCACAACTCCCTGGCACTCAGAAATGCACTTCAGAAGTGTTAAGTATCTCATCAAGCCTCACACTGTTGTGGCAAAACTTCTCCACCATGCAAGCTCACTGTGTGAAAGCTCGTTCGAACCTCTGTAGGCTGCTCTGGCTGCTTGAAACCACAACCAAGCCTGCCTCCCTGAGAGCCAGAGCTGTTTCCAGTGACTTAAAGTAACACAGGCAAGTAAACAGAATCAAATTGATGCCTTGAAAAATAGTGTAGGTGTGGGTGGAAATCTATATTCCTGAAATCTTCCTGTTCCCAATGTCTTGGCTCTGCTAGCTACTTTCAGTAAAGTGCACAGCCACAGCAATGGTTTTTAAGGTAGTGAAAGTAAAACCCAAAGAGTTCAATTTCCAATAAGACATAAAAGACCACTGAATTCCTGATGCACTCAGGCTTCCGAGTGGTAGGCTTTTTCCCGAAGACGTGTCACGTGAAATGTTGTTGGAAAGCACTGCATGAATGTGTATTTTATTTTACAATTTGAGATTGAGGAGTTTAGAAAGAGCATTTGAAATTTTCCTGTTGTATTTCAGCATGCACAAATAAGAGAAGAGATTTCTGCAGAACTGCATTATTATGTCTTTGTGACTTGAAACACATTGCCCAGCTGGAGGAAGCTGAATGACATAATATTAATA
>NW_009924125.1:11075-28939 GCF_000696875.1 Nestor notabilis | reverse complement strand
CTTTCCAAAAGGGAAAGGCCTCTATTTTTTTCACCCACATAGCACAGGGCAGAAAAGGTTTCCCAGTACAGACGAGCACTAGGCTTCCTACATTTTAGTCTTAATAAACTCTTCTGTAGTCCTGATCTGCCACAGAAATTTTACAGTAGAGGGGAGCTAAAGCTCTTACTCCAGATGCAATTGTTTTTGTGGTATGGCTCAGTTCACACAGCATTCTGGTATAAAATGCATATGCGAGTTCACACCTCCAAACTGTGTTGCTACACTGGCAGTGGCTTATGGTACATACCCTGGCTCAAAATTGTAACAAAAAATCAAGGAATCTAGGAAAGAGGCAACTGGTTCTTAGTGTCATTAGCTAACCATATAGACCCTGATACCGCTGGGTGTTTAAACTCCCACTTGAAGCATGAAAAGAGCTGCATTTTGATGTCTTCTGCTAAACGAGAGCTATTCTGGGGCACTTCTCAGCATCTAAACCCAGCTCACTGAGTTAAACTGGCTTCAGATCAGACCTTACAACACCCTGCCATGCTAGCAAAGCTAGCACATATTTTACCAGCAGTATTAGGCACTCAGTGAGTGCATTAGGCAGCTAGACTAATTTATAATACTTCAGGGTGTGTGTTTGTACAGGTATGTCTGCTGGCAACCGCTGTGAGTCATCTAGACAGGCCTAGTTTACAGCGTGCAAACTCATGATGCGAGCTGTGCTCTCTGAATGAAAACTTCCCTTTTAGGAAATGGGACTGTTTTTTCCTCTTTTCCAACAACTATTTAAAGCACTGTTGGTGCAGGGGTTTATGCACCAAATAAATGAGAGATCATAAAACTAATGCTGTTGAGAAAGCAGCAGGAGGGATGGTGAGAGGAAGGATACCTGCCAATAGAACAAACAGTAAATTAATGTCACTGTCATTCAACGGCTGGAGCTGACCATGCCCGCTTGGCTCCTTCAGCAGGGGACTTCTAGGGTGAAAACAGAAGGTCCCCTAAAGACATAACAGTCCTCACCACACAGGGATGCCTGGAGAAATAGTAGTAAATAAATGCATAGTGTTGCTGTGTTCACCTCCCCCTCTGCCTCTGCTTCCCACAAGCCTCCTGCTTGATATTTCTCCAGATCTCCAGAGGGTTGTGAACTAGCCTGAGAGCACATGTCTGAGTGGGGTCCTTTTGGCTGCCAGATAAATCACCAAATTCTTCCACAGAATCATATAATCACAGAATGGTTTGGGTTGGAAGGGACCTTAAAGACCATCTAGTTCCAACCCCCCTGCCATGGGCAGGGACACCTTCCACTAGATCAGGTTGCTCAAAGCGTTATCATACAGTATGTTTTGTAGACATGGAGGGGGACACTGAAAGTTCAGTTCACTGTGCAAAACTGTTCTTGTCACTGCACAGTGCACTGCCTGTGATCACCCACTGCACAACATGCACAGCAAACGCTGAGCACAGGAGGGGTTAAAGATGTATTGTCATCTAAAGCTGCCTTCTTCTCCTTTACCTTCATGTCTTTATTTTTTAACAGTGTCTGAGATGAAAACATCTATTTTAATAATATCAAGTACGTTGAAAGAAATACTCACATAGAAATTCAGCATGTGACACGACTGATAAATAAACAGTAAACTTTTTCCGGTTTGGTAGGATTTTCTGCCACAGTTGTGAGCTTTTTAGCTGCAAAAAGTGACACAGAAAAAAAATAATTAATATTGGCATTTAGAATAATTTCTGGCAGTATTCACAAAACTTTAATCGAGGAGCGGTTATTTAGTAAGAATTTAAATTTTTTATATGTTCAAGCAAACAGTTTCAGCCCAATGAGATGGTTCAAATATTGTCTAAAATGCAAGTCTGGGTTTTTTGCTAGCAGGCTAGAAGCAGCATAACACATCAAAAACAGCTTTTCCCTCACCTGCCATTTCTTGTCACACTCCCACGATTCCTCCTTCAGGTGCTCTGGCAAGTAGGAGGACCAAACCCTGGCACAACAGCCCCTTGGTTTATTTTACTCTTTACCAATACCTTACCCCTCACGTGCATTCAGGGCACTGGCTGGGATCACCATTTCCTTCATCTTGTCTTTTCCAGTTCCTTGATTTCGGGTTTATCTGAAAGCCTTTTGTTTGGGCTCGTGACTCGGCAGTGAGTCAGTAACCCACAAGTACCCCGAGCGGAGCCAGCCGTGATCCGCAGGCTCCGCTGACCACCTGCTCCAAGCTGTTTCCTGTGGGGGCAGCCGAGTTCAGAGACACTGAAAACATGACTTACGGTAAATGTTGTTCAACCTCGTGTGCGCGCTGCAGGCACTCGGGGTGGTTAAAACTGGACGACACCGAACTTGATTTCTCAGACTCGCTTGGCTTTGTTGTAAACCCAGCTAAATTTGCTGACTATAGGAAAGAGAGGCAAGAATCTGGCCCTAACTATTTGGTTCACCCACATTTCATCATCGTTCGTTGCACATGCCATTACTTGCTTGCTTGAACCGCTGCTCCCATCCCCCGTGGTTGCCCACAGCCAGCCCATCGGCTTTCCCTCCCTCCTTGTGACCAAGTGATGCTTCTCTGGCCATTGCCCGTCATCCCTGGGAAGAGTTAGGATGCTTTTTGTTCTCCTTTCAAGATTTTCTACAATGATTCTAAAGATTTCTACAATGACTCTAAGTTAACACCCCGTGGAGCTTCAGTGCCCCAATCAAAAATAAACCCCCAAACAGCCACCAAACTTGGCTAAGAAAAGTGAATTTGGAGATGAGGAAGGAGAGGCAGATGTGGTATCTTCATCCAGAAATGCTGCCAAGGCTTTAATAAATAGGCATCGTGTGTAGGTCCAGGTAGGAGCGCTTGTAGACACAGCTCTTCCCCTTCTGTCTCAAGCCTTTCTCCCTCCAGCCTGCCTCATCATGCGGTTGTGATCTGCGGTTTCTTGATGTACCTCCCTTACCACACCAGCCTTTCCCACCAGCCAGCACTCCCTTTGCTGTGCAGCTCTGCCCCCAGCTCTGGCTCTCATGTTGTGTCCGTGGTGCTGCTCTGCTTTTCCCTCTGAGACTCAAACACAGAATGGAAGCCAGGGTGGAAGCAAGGACAGGTGTTGTAGGAGGAATACAGAGAAATTGTCCAAGCAACCAGAGATCAGGTTAGGAAAGCTAAAGCCCTGACAGAATTCAATCATCTGGCTGGGGATGTCAAGGGCAACAAGCAAAGTTTCTACAGGTACCTCAGTGATAAAAGAAAGACTAGGGAAAAAGTAAGCCCTCTCCAGAAGGAAACAGGAGACCTGGTTACTTGAGACATGGAGAAGGCTGGGATACTCAACAACTCTTTTTGGCTTGGTCTTCACTGGTAAATGCTCTAGCCATTCTGACCAAGTCACAGAAGGCAAAGGCAGGGACTAGGAGAATGAAGAACCACCTACTATAGGAGCAGGTCAGGTTTGAGAACATCTAAGGAACCTGAAGGTACACAGAGGGAGACCATATAGCAGCCTTCCAGTATCTAAAGGTGGCCTACAAGAAAACTGGAGAAGGACTTTTTACAAGGGCGATAGGAACAAGCTGGTAAAAACCTGAATGTGGCGTGTGCCTGGCATGGGTCTCCATCCTGCTCACTGCGCTTTAGGAGCAGGGCTGAACCCAGCAAAGTAAGGTTTCAAATCAGGTTGCCTTGTTTGGTTTGAAGAGAAATCTTCTGCTCAGTTTTTCTTCTTTTTCAACAAAAATATTTGCTCAGGCTTTGAAAGTCTTGATTTGTAAGTGGCATGTTCACCTCTTTAATTGCTATATACAGAATCATAGAATCATAGAATAGTTAGGGTTGGAAAGGACCTTAAGATCATCTAGTTCCAACCCCCCTGCCATGCACTAAACCATGTCACCCAAGGCTCTGTCCAACCTGGCCTTAAACACCGCCAGGGTTGGAGCATTCACAACTTCATTGGGCAACCCATTCCAGTGCCTCACCACCCTCACTCTGAAGAGCTTCTTCCTTATATCTAACCTAAAGTTCCCCTGTTTAAGTTTAAACCCATTACCCCTGCCCCTACCACTACAGTCCCTAATGAAGAGTCCCTCCCCAGCATCCTTATAGGCCCCCTTCAGATACTGGAAGGCTGCTATGAGGTCTCCGCGCAGCCTTCTCTTCTCCAGTCTGAACAGCCCCAACTTTCTCAGCCTGTCTTCATGCAGGAGGTGCTCCAGCCCCCTTATCATCCTCGTGGCCTCCCCTGGACTTGCTCCAACAGCCCCATGTCATTTTTATGTTGAGGACACCAGAACTGGACACAATACTCCAAGTGAGGTCTCACGAGAGCAGAGTAGAGGGGCAGGATCACCTCCTTTGACCTGCTGGTCATGTGTCTTTTGATGCAGCCCAGGATACGGTTGGTTTCTGCGCTGCAAGCACACACTGAAGCCTGCTCACATCGAGTTTCTCATCAGTCACCATCCCCAAGTCCTTCTCTGCAGGGCTGCTTTGAATCTCTTCTCTGTCCAGCCTGTAGCTGTGCGTGGGGTTGTGCCGATATCTTTCATTTTGTAATAATAGCACTGGAACCAGTTTCTTGGTCACACGTATATTTTTGGGAGAAAAAGAGAATATCCTTCATTTATCTCCAAGTAAAGGGTAGACCATGAAATACTATTGCAGTTGATTATTTTGATGCATCTTCTCCATTTCCCTTAGCAAAAGGGAGCTCCAGTTTCCTCACTCACTGAACTTTGTCCTTCTGCTGTGGAATCCCTGATATTTTGCTTTGAAAAACTCCTAGCCTTGATCTTCACCCCATCCATCATCACACACACAATTTGTGACCAGTGATTTTGGCCTATTTTTGCTCATCAGTGCCCTAAATTGCTTTCAATTCTTTTACACCTTCATTCCATGGTGCCTCTTTTGAGTAGGCTGAGAATTTTTTAACATGTAGTTTTGACGTAACTAGTAGCAATTTTCTATAGAGAAAAAAACTGTCACTTGCAATTTAAAATGTATTATTATTTTTCCCTCTTGGTGGATACAGAGTTAGCAGAAAGATTCCAAAATTTGAAATATGATTTTTAAAACACAAATTTAAAAAAAAAAATCACATGAAAGAGAAAGATGTGAAAAAATATTTTTCAAAAATATTAACACAATTACACCCTTTTTTCAACATGGTCTAATGAGTCTGAGAATTCTAGAGTGATTTTTTTCCCTGTGCACACATTTTCAAAGCAGAAGAAAATGGTGTGCTGTGGATAATTTGCTTTGCTCACAGGCAGAGAGCTGGGATGGCATCAATTGCTTTTAATTATTTGCTTTTCTTCCACAGTTCTCAAATGGTCATTGGCGAGGTTTCTTTTAAATTCTGGCTTTGAAAGTAGTATACTTCTTTGCATTTGATGTTAGGCAATAGACGGGATTAATTATAATACTATGAATTCATTACTACCAGCCCATTTCTAAAGTTGTTTATGAGCATCACGGTGAACACTGTTGCACCCTAAGATGCAGGACCTCATTCATACTTTGCAGAAGGAAGTTAAGCTGAAGATAAGAATGGCAGATGAATTTCAGCATTGTAAAATGATGTCACCCTGGGTAAAAAAGATCATAACTTTAAGTATGCAACATCGGGCTCTGAGTCACCTATGAACATCCAGGAATGGAGTCCTGGGGCAAGAGTGCTATGGAAATATCAGCTCCATGCCCAGGGAAAGGAAGAACCAAACCAAACCACTGTCACTACTATGTGGTATTAAACCCTGCTGTGTCCTTGTCTTGAATACAGTGTGCAGCCAGTCCAGCTGCCCCTTTCAAAAAGTCCATACTGGGACAAGAAAGGACACATAGAAGGCTAGTAAGGATCACCAAGCATGTACATACAGTTTCTATGTCATGAATGAGTGGTTAGTTTAGGACCCTTTAGTGTAGCAGAGACCAATCATGTTGAGCATACAGGAACTAGGAGCCACCAGGCGGGTTTGACAGGAGGTGGGTGCAAGACAGACAGTGGTGAGTCCTTACACAACTCTGGGGCTGCAGGGCTTGGTGGGAAAGGAGAGAAGACTTAACGTGGAGAAACTCAAAGTGTGAATGTGTCAAACACATCCACTGCAGGCAGGAGCTGACCATCTGTGGGGATTAATTGACTAGAAGTCTGGGATGACTAATTCTAGAACTTAGATGTTTCTTCCCTGGAACTTAATCTGCAAAATGGGACCCCGATCAAAAAATGACTGATTTGTACAGATGAGTCAGAGCAAACTTGTTGCGCAATGTGGAAACTGTAAACCTAGTGAGGGAGGTTTTCACAGCCTGAGAAAGTATGTGATAAACTTGATGCTGAAAATAAAGAAATTCATTTTGCTTTCCCAGGGAGGAGTCTAGCCAGCAGCTTTCTTAGATCCAGTTAAGCACTTTCTCTCATTTCCATTTTGTGATTCAGGGCTACTTCATTCATTGGTTAAATTAAGAAAAATGAGCATGCTGAAGTGTAAAGATGATAAATGGGTCATGTAGTCAAATAGCAGTGACACTGTAAAATATCAGCATGATGCTTGGAGAGTGATGGAGAGAGCAATGCAGGAAGGAAGGGTGGAGACCAGATACTATGAGTTATTCCAAAGTCAGGATTTAACTCTGATCTTTGCATTTCAGCTCTTCCATTATTGTAAAGCTGAGTGGAGTAAAACTAGGGTGAGGAAAGTTATGGGAGCGTGGGCCTAGGACTAAATCTCAAGTTTCAGTTCTATTTCAGTTCCCTCTCTATTATCATAGAATCATAGAATGGTTTGGGTTGGAAGGGAACTTGAGATCATCTAGTTCCAATCCCCCTGCCATGGGCAGGGACACCTTCCACTAGACAAGGTTGCTCAAAGCCCCATGCAGCCTGGGCTTAAACACTGCCAGGGATGGGCAGCTATAACTTCTGTGGGCAGCCTGTTCCAGTGCCTCACCACTCTCACAGTAAAGAACTTCTTCCTTATATCTAACCTAAATATCCCCTGTGTAAGTTTAAACCCTTTATACCTTGTCCTATCGCTATAGTCTCTAATGAATAGTCCCTCTTTTTATATATTTAGTATTACAATTTACCCATTAGTGTCTTTGCTTAGTTTGGTGTAGAATTATAACTTCACATTCTTCTCATATGTATTTCAACTAATGTAAATCTAGCTTATACTAGTGAAGTTAATGGAAAATATAGTGTTAACATGTCTAACTGTACAAGGCAAAAAAACCCCACTAACTTTTTCCTGTATGAATGCTCCTTTTGGTTCAGTCAGAACAGATTTGCATCTGACCAGTAACCCAGATCCACAGCATGTCCACAGGAGGTGCTGGGCAAGAGTCTTCACTGCCTCTCAAAGGGAGCAGCTGACAATCCCAATAAGTACATGGTGTGAACTTCAACCGATTAATAGCACTAGTTTAGCTGTGATTAGCAACTGCAAATTTACTTTGATTTCCTTCTGTTGAAGACCTGGCCTTTCAAAATTAACTCGTGTGTACCGAGCCTTGGAGAGTGACCAGATCAGGCCAGTTGCAGGGCAGCATAATTTCACTGATGCTGCTGAGCCACACCAGTGGCACAGGGTGCAACCTGGAGAGCTGTAGTCCACTGGTATACTGGTTATCTGCCCCTTGGCAAGGGGAGGGAAGCACATAGGTTGGGCCTTGTGGATTGAAGGAAAGCAAATCAGTATGGGCTTGGGGTTTTTTTTGCAAAGTAATTTGTGTATCATGAAGGAAATAATTGCTGTAGTGGAAATGATTTTCAGAGGTACAAAGACACACAATGTACAAACACAGAAACCTTCCCTTGGACCGCCTGATCTCCAAGTGAGCAGAATTTATCAGCTTGGGGAGGCAAGGGGGGAGAAGTGAAACAACACAAGGTACATAGGGGACTTCTATCAGTTACTGGCAAGTGAATGGAAGGGACCGCAGAGACCCATGCTGCAATGTAGTAGCTAATGCGACAGGATGCTAATAAACGTGAAGACAAAACTTTCTCAATAGCACTGGGTGTAGCAAATTAATATCATCAAGAGGTTATTTGTTTGGAACCTAAATTAAGTTTTTCTGTAAAATTACATTCAGGACCTGCAAAGATTCTCTAAATCTTAAAACTGGGTCAAAGCCCCATGAGATCCTGATCATGTATACAGAGGGCTGTTTGGAGGAAGAGGAGTGGGGTGCAGCTGGTAGCTGCAGGACAGCATACTGGCAAGGATGTATTGCCACTGAATGGGAGTGCAGGTGGGATTTTGTTTGCCATGCAAGGCTGTTTCACCATAAAGGTCTTGCATCAGGGATAATTTTTTCTTAACAGAAGTAGAGAAGGTCTGCAAAGAAGGAAGGGGGTGAGGGAGAGTGTCCCATAGCTGTGTCCCTATGGTTAAGGACACTTGTTTCAATAGGAAAGAACTTCCTTCATGTTCCTCTCAAAGTCTCTTGTCATAAAAGCTACTCAAGGCATGTGGCAGTAAGCAGACATAGGATAAAATGCCTTAGTGAGGAAGACACTGCTGGCTTCTCACATCTGCTGTAGCAGGGCTGGCTGTCAGCCTGGGAGCACAAACTGCAGGAGCCCACCACAGGAGGGGTTTCAGAGAGCAGGAACATGGGTAAAGTTCAGGCCAAATGTTCCCAGGCTGGCACCTGCCCGTTGCACAGGTAGGTTTTGGTGGATACTGGCTATGCTTTGGGCAATGCTTTGGTCCTGAGTTGGAGGGTGCATTAATGCTGGGCATGCATTCCTACCCCTGGGATAGGAAATGACAGGGCAGCATCAGCTTTCTGCAAGCTCTCTTTCACCCTGCTGTCACCCTGCACTATTTCATAAACATTTTTCTTTCTCTTCAAGCACTGAAAATGAAGGGGAGGGAAGGGGGGAGAGATGAAGTATGTTGATATAGTCTACATGAGTCACACTGATCTCCAAAGAGTTGGATGAGGCAAACACCCCAGGAGAGGGGGTGGGATTTCAAGGAAGGTCCCGTTTTGTGTTTTACCATGATGAGGCATTTTTAGCACATGAAAAGGCCACCTTGGGGAATAAAAGAATTAAGCCCTATTGCTGAACTGCAATAAGAATGAGTTTACATTACTGTTACAGATAACGCAGTCCCAGGACACTGCCTGCTGACAAATCTCTTAGACTCCGTGCTTCAGGAAGAGCCAAAAAAAGATAATTTCTCACCTACAATGCAGCAGTGCCACCCACCCTGGAGGGGAGTAGTTTCTCTGATGTAATCCCACAATCATCTTCAAAAATTATTGTCATTCTAACCAACAACTTGCTGAAATTCTGCACACACATTAGGGCAGCAGTGCATAGTTTTTCTCCTTTACTGTACAAGTCAGGACTGTGCTACCTGCAGCTGGCATGTGCTGCTGCCCAGGGTAACAGGCGATGCTCAGATCAGGTGGGGAGAACAGCCAAATAGATGAGGGTGGGATTTTCAAGAGCAATTTGTGTTGGCCTGTCTCTGGTGCCTTTGAAGTCAGGGGAAGGCCTTCTTGGGAGGGGAGAGGTAAGCAAACACTGAGGACTTTGGAAAATCTGACTGTAGAAGACCAAATAAAGACTATGAGTTGCTAAGGGTGTTAGTGCAAGATTTACCGATGTTGAATGCTCGTTCAAAAATGTACCTGCAGTAATCCCTTAAGGTCAGGGGCTTAGAGCTGACAGTCATGTAGGTTTGGGTCTTCTTGCAGTAGAAGGACATTTTGAATGGTTAAAAATGAGTATTGACGCTGTTGAACAGATTGTATATGTAGATATACTTGCCTGAATCTATAGATAAATATTCACACAGAGCAGCTGACAGAGGCACTGAAAGTAATGTAACAACCCATATTGCAAAAGCTCTCTCTGCAATTACACCCATTTCACACCTGCCTTAGCACAACACCTCTGTTGTCACAGATGTTCATCTGCTGCGCACCTTTTTATTTGAACTGCAAAAAGAGTTTTAACATAATCCTACCCCTTACTCTTTTAATGGAAAATGTGGGATTTGGTTGCCCGTGTATTTTCGCAGGACGTGCCTGTGTTCCTCCGGCTCTTGTTTGTTGTCACCAAGATAGATTCATATTTTCATTTTTTCATAAAATAAGGCCTTGGTTTGCTGATAGATGAGGCTGTGGAGTTGCTCTATGATAAATCCCACAGTTGGGAGTTACCTGAGTTCTCTATTTATAATAAGTACTTAAACACATGCTCTTACTTGCACTGTCAAATCAAATGAGTCAAAACCACAAGCTTGGGTAGTCAGAAACTTCACAAATTTAAGCTGAATTCAATGATGGGGTTTAGGTGAGGTAAAAAACAACAAGAGTTGCATTTCCAGAGCATAAAAATACATTTTTTTCAGCACTTCTGAAGTGAAAGTGCTGAGTTTTTATCTCAGTTACTTGTTCGTTTAAAGAAGATCATTCTGTTGTTGTTTTAACATTTTGGTTTTCCTTTGTTTCTTACTACAAAGTGCAAGCAACCTGAAACAAGACATCTCCTCCACCCCAAACATTTAGATTTGGCTCCAGAGAATCTTTTGAGAGCGATCCAAAATAAAACACGCTGCTCTTTGATTTGTCAAGAATTGAGACATTTCCACTGTGGGACAACTTATTTTCTTAAAACCCTTGTTGTTCCCCCTTTTCAGTTCAGCCACTAAACAGAAAACTCCATTACCCAGGCGGCACTACATTACATACCCAGGCAGGTGTGAATCACTGCACAAGTGGAGAATTAGGTTGCTTGCAGGAGTTGTACCCTCTGGTACTGAACTTCAAATGAACAGGTTTAAGGTAATATATAACACAATAAAAGTATTAAAATAAACATATCTGCCATGGGGTTTGGTCTTCTTCCAAGAATTGGAGTATGACTTCTTCTATAGAGCTCATGCTTTTCCTCCTTTTCATTCAGGTTTGGACATGAAGTTGCATGCTTTTTTTTTTCCACCTAGTAATAATTGGACCACACAGCCTCCTGTCAACAGAGCACTTACTGTCACCCTTCAACATCTTGGAACCTTTGTGTACAGTTCACACATTAAGGCACTTTGTAAAATTGATGTCCAAGAAGAAACAAGTACATACACTTAATAAATTAAGATTCCCAGTAGCAGCTTTCAGTTACAGGAAAAGAAAAGGTATCTTGTAGGATTAGATCACACTCTGACACTAGCTCCTTCAAACAGGGTAAGGAAAATCCATGAATTACCCATATGCTGTCTTCTGTTTTGTGATTTACAGACTTCTGTGGCTTAAAAACACAGATGTATTCTATATATATATATATATATGCTTATAAGAACATCCACATGCATAATGAAAGGACCAAAGGTTGAACACCAATAAACTAAAAATGATTTCAAATAGAACACTGCCTCGGTACTGTACATTTCTGGCCTGCCACACCTATCTCCTTAACACAGCACATAACCAGAGAAAATACTGAGCTCAATGGTTTACTTCCAGCCCTGCTAAATAATGATGCAATTTTGTGTCTGCCCTCATTCTTTTACAAGGTTCAGACTATGACTGACTAGCAGCCAGTTACCCTGGAAAACCTCACTGACAAACAAACACTCGCAGCCTTGAAAAACCAAGAGGCTGAAGAGAGACTCTGCAGTCAGGCTGACTTCTGGATACAAGTGGGTGGTATAAACATAAAAGGGATGGCATTAGATTAGAGCTCTTACTTTGATCTCTGTACAATAACAATAAAATAGTCATAAAGGACTTTCACTCGGTGGATCTCAAAGCACTAGACAAAATGTTAATAAGCCTCACAACTCCCCTGTGAGGCAGATATTATCACCTTCATTTTACCAAACAATAAACTGAGCCCAAAGGTCTGAGATGGTTTGCCAGAGGCATGCAGGCAGCCCATCCTCATCCCTCCTGACAGTGACATGGCCCTGCCAGATGCCTGAGAAGGGGGTACCACGGTCATGGCTTTCTGGTGTCCCTTTCTTTGGCCATTGTGTGACCCTCCTTGCTCAGTCAGTGACAGCTCCATTTCATGGCTCTGTGCCCATTTGCTCAGCTTTGGGTGAGGGCAGCAACATTTCTTACTTCTGCTTGTTAGTGTTTGGAGCAGTTGAGTCTCCCCTCTTTATTTTGTTTCATTATCTCCTGTCTTCTGGATACATGCCCTCATGGTATTCTTGGCAGGTCTCTGAGATGGCCAGGTCAGAACTTGTGGATCTGATGCCCATGCAGTGTTGGAGCTGATACATCACTAAAACCAAGAGGGAAGCGCTCCCATGGGAAGTGCTCCCATGGTCACTCAGACTGCCTACCCCAGTCAGCCACCCCTGCCACGAGGGTGTTTGGGAGAAGAGCCTTTCCACACATGCCCCAAGGAACCCCTCACCCTGCAGTTATAGAATAGAACAGAATGTTATGGTTATGGCCACTGCCAGCCCCAGGTCACAAGTCAGAGTGAAGAATATGTTATAATTTGTTGTTCTGGAGAGCATCCATCTGGTATGAGACTAGTCCTAATCTGACCAGGCAGATTAGGACTAGTCTCACCCTCTTCTTGCTACGTTCACACTTGTTGTTGCCCGTGGATATTGGGCTCCACGTCCCCTTTCAAGACTCTAGAAAATTGGCTCCCATCCTTAAAGTCTGGTTGCCTGCTGCAGAATTACCATAAAGCTCCTTTTTCCCAGACATGTCCACTTTTTCTTTCCCTCCAGGCTTGATCTAGGTGGAGTTTAAGATGCAGCTCCTGTCTGGATTTTGGAAATCTCTGCCAGGAGCCCAGGCGGCTCCATGGGGAAGCGAGGAGGCAGGCTTGGCCAGCCCAATGGTGAGGGGAGGAGGCGGGCTGGGCCAGCCAAGGCAGCCCTGGGGCAGCTTGTGGCCCATAGGATGGAGCTGAACTTTGCACATGCCAGAAGTCCCAAGGGTCTCTGGTGGGACCCTGGGAAGAGGAAAGGGGCCAAAAGGAGAAAAGCCCTCCAGTGGAAATGGGTGTGGGCTGGGGGCCAAAAGTGAGCATTACATTAAAGTGCAGGAGCATGATTTAGTGCCTGCACTTGTCTCTGTTAGCACAGAGAGAATGGGATTAATTATGTTAATTTTAATCGTCTGCCACATTTGAGGCCAAATGAGGGACAGGAGAGACTTCAGGGATGGGGAAAGTTTGGAGCCAGGAAGATGGGTTCCTGTGCAGAAAGTGGGCATGGGGAGCTGGGCAAAGAGAGCTTAGGAGCAAGGAGACGGGGATAGAGGCCGAGGCCATGCGGCAGGAGTTTGAGGGGTGGGGTGGAGGTGCTGGTGGGAAGGGAGGCTTGGGTGGCTCTGAAGCAGGGAAGATGCATAGGGCTGGAGCATCTGCTGGGACAGGGTAGGGCCTTCTCATGTGCAAGGTTAGAGGTAAGGGCAATAGATGCAGAAGGATGCTTGGGAAGCCTCAGGCAGGCAAGAGGCTGGAGGAGCTTTGGGAAGAGAGAACTGAGGGGATAAATGCCCAGGGCAGGCAGGAACTGAGGTGAGGAGGGCTGGGGCTGGAGTCCCTGTTTTGATGTCTGGGCTACCCATCCTACTCCAGTCCCTTTCTCCCACCTAAGTGGAAATGCAGCAATCCTACCTTGCCATGGGAGCACTTTGCAATACTGTCATAATTGTAATTAAATAATATTAGAGGCAGCCACCAGCAAAAGGAACTGGCTTTTCTGCCTCAAAAAATAACTATCTGAAGGGCATACGTAGCAAAATGTTGTACGCTATTACAGTAAAATCTTTTTTATCCCAAGGAATCATCTTACGGAATCCACATGACCCATCATCCTGCAGCCTGGTTTATCTGCCACCCATATGCTCCAGCACAGATCTGATTTTTCTGAAGCACCCACTGACAGTAGTGTTTACCTCCTCCACGCTCACCTTCCCCAAAAAACATGTTCAGGCAGAAAGTCAGGATTATCTTTTCGTGTTGTGATTTCTAGTAGAGCTGGATAGGATACATTTTTTTCTATCTCATGGTAAATTTTCAAGTTTTTTAATATCTTACTATCTTGAATCAGTAAAAAAAATAAAACCATTTATGTCAGGACAAGTATCTAAAATACCAAGTATCTTTTTGAAATTAAAAAAACCAAACAACCCAACAACAAACCAAAAAAAACCAAGTTTCATTTAACGACTTTCAAATATTTTTTCATTTTTATTTCAGCTTTTTAAAAACATTGTTTATCTGAATTACAAAATTAAAAGTGTTTTCAAAGAGAACCTCCCCTCCCCTTTGAAAGAACAAAGGGAAACATTTAGATGACTCCTGTATTTTTTAATAACTTTTTCAAGGAGAAAAATTAGTCAAAGACGGGTCTTTCTTGAGAAGTTTTTGTTCGGCAGCTCTGACAAAATATTTTTTGTTCAAACATTCCCAAGCAACTCTATTCTAGCAGTTGGTCAATGAGATGCTTTGTCCATGAGCAGAAAAGGGGACTCCATGTGTAGCAGTGATCAACCTGCTGCAGTTAAACACAGCATATACATCCAACTATTGCCTCCCCCAAAAGTCTGAACAAAGGCTATGCAGGGCTTTTTGTGCACTTTGTTTGGAGGTGTGAGGCTTGATGGGCAAATACGGGGGGGCTTTGTTGTAATGTTGGTACTTTGGCAGATCACCCTGCTTTATGCAACAGAGGACTTGGAGCTACTTCGCTGTTTCATGAAAGCTTGAGGAGCTCGAGGAGTGAGTGGTCAAACTGTTCTTTGGGCTTCTGATCAGCTTGACTGACATTTAGTACTGAAATATGACATATTTTGCCTGTCAAATAAAATTCCAGATGAAAGAGGTGTTCTGAATGAGCAGGCAAGGATTTTATTGATTCTATACCCTCCTATAAGTTTAAATACCAAAGCTGGGGTTCCAGTCTCCATTAGTCTGGACTTTGGGTCATTTTTATGATTAACAAACTCAATAATTGACCAGATTTGAATGATCTGAATACATTAAAATCCCAAGACAGCAGAAGTGCAAGGAAACACATGAACGACTCCCTCACCATCAGCAGGGGTATCATAAAATGCCTTTGAAACATCATACGTAAGATAACACATGGACAATGCTGTGACATGTACCATTCTAGTCTCTTACATACACAATCCCCCACTCTAATATCCTGGTATGCATATGTAAACACGTGCACACACACAAGTGCCATTTTTATAAAACCTGATATTCAAATGAAGGGACATTTCTTTCTGTTCATGCAGCTAGCGAATTTTACTGCATTTTATAACTTTTTTCCACTCGACTATCTCCCCCCACCCACCAAAAAAGAAACCAACGCATCCTCAAAAGGCTCCTGGTTTCCTGTCGGTAACCAGTATCTTCTTGACAGATTACCCTAGGGAAAAAGAAAAAAACACCCAAACCTGACTCTCTCACAGAGTTCATGTTGCCCTCATTTACCTTTTGCATAACAAAAGCTCAGACTATAATTCTGAATAGATGTTTTGTGTAGTTGAACCAGGTGTCTTGCTTGGAAAGACAGTACATTAAAAGTCAGCAAAATGCCAATTTGCTTTGTTTCAAAACATTTTGTTTCAATTGTTGCCAAAGCCTGGGGCTAAACACTACATTCTGTTTTAAGTGTCTCTGTTCCGCAGTCAGCGAGTTTTTAAGGTTTTTCTTGTTATTTATCAGAATACTCTAATGACAGTCTCACCTAATCCTATTGCTCTGGAAGAGATTTTAAGAAGTAAAACCATAGCTGCATACAATCACGACTATGATAAATTGATGCCCACAAATAAGGTAATTTCTGTCCAATTAGTGAGCCTGGTGAAAGGAAAGATCAGAAATAAATGGCTATATTAGAGCAATTTTGACTTTTCTCTCATCATGTCTGTGGAGTTCATAAACCTGCAAGTGCAGTGTGCAAACTGTGCACTGTACTGTTACTGATTTCTTTAATCAGAGTTTAAACAAGTATTCAGTGATTTTATGCTTTGTGCTCTACATGTTTGTAAAAATCACTGGTTTAGCTCTGCCACAAGTCCATGCCTGCTCAGCCAAACACACCAAAGTTCTTCAGCAGGGGGGAGGGAGAGGGGGCTTAAGCACATGCTTTCCAGAGCTGAGACCAAAAAGTGCATTTTAAAGTCCCTGCACCTGGAAGCATTTTTGCACATGCCTAATTTTGTGCACTTGAGTAGTCCCAGGGCTTTTAATGGACCTACTCATATGTGTGAAGTAACCTCTATGCAACTGTCTGGATGACCAGGGCCTAGGGCTAAGCTGCTCTGTCTTGAGGTGTAGAAGGGCATCTCCAAGAAAAAGCTTTTTTTTCCTTAAGCCTTTCCTAAGAACTAAAGGATAGTCAATAGTGGGTCAAAGCTGATGTCCTTTCAGTTCACTATCTTGCTTTTAGCAATGGTAAGTAGTGGACACCCAAGGAACACAAGCAAGAAATGTAGAAAGCATGCAAAGATATGTCTTCTTGTATCTCCCCCCTGATCTGCAGCTCTGACCATCAGAGCTTTAGGGACGTCCTCAGTTGGAGGCTATGTTTTCTCTGTTGTGTTTCATAGTCCATAATGGCCCTTTTTTTTCCATTTAGACTTTGGCTTCTACAATATCTGATGGCAGAAACTTCCACAGCTTAGAAAAATGTGGGAAAACTGCCGTGGGGGAAACGTCCTTGTTCTGGCATATCCCACACCTGTGCCTGACTGTCTTGGAGGCTGCCCCTCAGCTTCCACATGATGGCAAGTTCCTCTTCCAGTCACTCCTTCCTGCTTTAACTGCACACTGCCTTTCAATTATACCTTTCCTTCTGCCACCTCCCCAAATTATAGTTTATTTAGTCGCTCTATGGGTGCTCTGCCACAGTGCACTCCGTGTGTCCTTCCTGCACTCATATTTGACATACCTCTGAGATGGGGCCAAGAGGAGTGTCCAAGTTAAAATGTGTCTTAATAATGTTTACTATTTTATTCCTGACTACTGTCTTAACAACAGTATTTCTCATCTGATTGCTGCTGAGTGCTGAGTCGACATTCAGAGAACTGCCCACAGTAACTCAGTTTGTTGTATCTTAACATTTCTCACGTAAGAAAAACTATGTGAATGCTATTGGCTTTAGCCTGACAGAAATGAGAGGCTCTTTGGACTGCAGCTGAGTCATCTGTGTCCTGCAGCTAGTTTAAATATCATGATTAGGTGCCACTTTTATCACTGAAGTTGTGAAATAACTTGTGACTAGTGATAAATGAATAACTGAAAAAAATTCACAAATTTTCTTCTGAATTCAACAGCTAATTTCGGTTTGACTGTTTCTGGCTTTTCATTCTTTCCTCTCTTTTTTTGGTAATACCGTGAGATTTCAGTTAATGCATTCAGCTGCAGAACTGATCTTTTCAACTGTGCTGTGGTCAGTTATTTACTCACATCATATGGCATTATTTCTGTTTCCTGGCTGGATTAGCTCTGTAACAAATCAAAACAGCAAGCATTGCAGTCAGAGAGGTTCATGGTATTCCTGTGGTCATGTGAGTAGTTTAAGTAATATACCGCATGTGGTGCTGTACACTGTGGCTTGCATGTTCCTCTGCGACTCCCTGTTTTGACTGACCATCAGCGTTAGTTGTTGAAAAATCTGAGTATGTTTTTGAAAAGCGAGTAGGCACTTTGCTGCAAATAATCTGCTCTCTCCTTGAAGCAATGTAAGCTGGTGAGAAGGGTCCTCAGGACTTTTTTCTGGGGCTGAACTAGGCTGTCAGTGAGCAAAGCAGTGATACGAAATTAAGAGAAGAAATAACAGAGTTGAAGTCACTCACTTGCTTTTTCTTAGAGCTGGCCCTAGGGCTCAGACCCACCCAAAGGTGGGTGAGTTAAGTGAA
>NW_009924125.1:0-11044 GCF_000696875.1 Nestor notabilis | reverse complement strand
AGCAGGACTGGGGTTAACCCATCCTCTCTGGATGGTGACTTTCTGCTGTTTTGGAGGAGGCCACAGGTAGAGGCCTACAGATGAGAGCTGGGGAGATGTCACAGCTGCTCTGCCCAAGGTCTTCCTCGCCATTACCATGACTGCTGCACCCCTTCAGCCCAGAGCCAGAGTTTTACTGCCACTTCAATTGTATCCAAAGAACCATTCAATTTAAATATACAATGTAATTACAGCATATTAAATATTGATTGTTTAAGAAGCACTTGGTAAAGGGTATTAAACAAAGTACACACCTTCCATCTAACCGCCTTTATGAATATGAGAATTCAATAAACTGTTGTACATTTATTACCACATTAAATATGACATGCACGTGGCACTCTGTATACCCTTGATGTAAAAGCATATGCTAATACTCTCTCTGACAACAACTTCCTAAGTGATACACATTGTAGCTTGTTCAATTAAACAGTAGATAACTGTAAAAGCTCCTTAACCTACAAACCTCCAATACTTCCTGGTGAACTAGAAGAACCATTTAATAATGTTAACTTCACAGCTGAATTGTTCAGACGGGATCAATTCCCAATCCCAGTGTGGTGCTTTAAACTGAAAGCACTAAGAAGCAAGATATAAGACCCATATTTTAAGCCTAGACTGGACGTATAAGTTTGAAAAGCACTTCATCTTGGTGAAGGCAGGGGGTACACAGAGTTCAGCAGCCCCCACAGAAGCAAAAGAGTAACTGTCCTGACCCCAAGTGCTCTGCAATTTACTTGAATCACTAGGATGCTTCCACAGAAGAATGGAGAATTAGGTTCACATTCCCATTCAAGGTCACAAGGAGGTAGGATTTGAACCTGAATGGGTACTAGCAGGGAAGAGCAACCTCACTGTTTTCTCCTTCTTTATTGTTCTGAGAAAGGACTGATCCAGTTTTCAGTTGGATCTTCAGCCTAAGCTCAGGTCATAAGGAAGCATGTAGCCAGCACCATTTCCTGTAGGCCATCTTAGGTAGCCCATGCTCACGAGGTCTGGTCTCCGAGGATCCTGTCTTAGGGACGTAGGTCTTGGCATGCACCAGGCAGCCCGTCACAGTGCCACATCCCCCTCCTGAATTCAGCCCCACATTCCCAGTCTGGCCATATA
Source organism: Nestor notabilis (assembly GCF_000696875.1). Lineage (NCBI taxonomy): Eukaryota > Metazoa > Chordata > Aves > Psittaciformes > Psittacidae > Nestor > Nestor notabilis. Next base: position 9,895 of record NW_009924125.1, on the reverse strand, counting down.
GTACCTACCCACAGCGGGAACCGAATTTTTTGTGGAGCTGGCGTTTGACATGGCTCTCAAACTCTGGCTTGAGATCTTTTCATTGCTACTACAGCAGCACAACATGAATTCTGGTCATACATCCTCCATTATCCACAGTAACCTTTTGGGCACCTTTTTCTTAAACTTGTTGAATCTGTTCTTCCCCACTGAAAAGTGAAATTTCAGATAACTAAGAAAATAATTTGTTATCATATTGCCGTGAGCTTTACCATACCATGGAGTTTCTGAGAGCTAGGCTCGTCCCATGTGTACCTACTTTGGTTTCACCAGCGTTGCAGTAGATATCACCTGTAACCCGTCCTGTTTACTGCTAGCAGAAACAACATTTTCATGGATTTTGCTTGGCTTCTGAGTAAGAAGGCCAATGACCTTGACTGCATTTAGATACATAATTGAAGTCACAGAAACCAAGAACAGGAAAAGTGCATCAAGTGAAAAATAGCTGCTTACAAGAGGAGGAATCACACTGGACAAGTTGCACAGAAATAGTAAATTGGTCAGAAATTCCACTGGAAACAGTACTCTTTATGAATAGGACTTTCTAGCTTCTAACCAAGTATTTCTAATATACTCAGGCTCTCGAAAGTGTAGTAATATAACCAATCCCGGTCATTTTTCATTAGCTTATTCTGTCATTTAGAGAACACAGATGACTCTTTTTTACTCATACAATACTGGTAGAATAGGTTTGTTAATTTTCAGTGCCTATGAATTTTTTATCATGTCTGCAATAATGACTTTTTAGCCTTACAGAAACTTAACAGGTTTTCACAGTAGCTATGTTGTAAAAACTAAAGGGAGAAAAAATGAAATTTTTTAGGAACAAATCAAATAATATCATTTTTTTTTGGCCAAAAAAAGGCAAAAAATTTCAGGCTGGATATGATGGTGCAATGTATCACAGGGGGCTGTAGTACAGGTACCTCAGTTTCCAAATGCTCTTGCCAGACCGTACCTTCCAGCTCACATAAGAATGGGAAGAAGGTGAGGGGGCAGGGTGTATGGTGGGAATTTCCCCATAATGCATCATGGTTCACATAGCCTGTTCAAGAAACTCTCACTTACACTAAGTAAGACATGGGGCAACCAAACCTGGATGACTCTGAAGCAGATTTTTTCTGGCTGAAAAGCACTTTTCTCGATTTTTTTTTAAAGTGTTATTTATTTCTTTAGCTTTAACTTCAACTTCATACATTTTCCTTGTCCTTGAAAACCAAAGTGCCACCTGAACTAAGAACTCAGAAAATATTCTATATGTCTTACCTGGAGTAGCCACAGGAGTGGCAATACAAGTTTCCACATGCTACCCACACTTCCTCTATTTTCTAGAAGTCCTTAATCAGCTTACGAAGTACTTTTTCTAAAGGCTATGATTTTCTAAATTATGGTTGTAGAGCCTATAAGATATTAAAAAAACCTCAGTACAAAGTGTTCGTGCATGTTTTATTTGTTGACATCTTCCGCAAAGAAACAGTGGGTGTCTTTTTTCTTTTTATTTCCTTTCAACACAGATAGTTTGTCTATTAAAATCAGATCAGTGATTACAACTCATTTAGCACATGCTGTGAAAAAGCTGTCAGCTGGTTGCTGCTGATTGTAGTTGGATTTCAAGTAGTTTACCACTACTGTACAATGCCATAACTCAGTGCATTGTGATTAAACCCCAGAACTATTCAGTGTTTCTCTGTCGCTGGTAGTTTTAGCTGAACTGACAACTTGCCTACTGCAAAACTGGCTGGAGAAGTTCTTCCTTTTACATTTGGAGCAAGGCTGAGGGGGTCTGCAAAAACCTTGTAAACTCTTTCAGAGAGGTCCAGAGGGTGCACAGCACTCAATTCTGTGTGGTTCTGGGGAACACCATGAGCTGGGCCAGGAATATCCCTGGGACAAGGCTGTGCATCAGAAGTGTAGGGACCAATGACAAAAAAGGAAGTTAATCTAACTGGAGCTCTACTGATGGGCCCACAAGGCCAACCTCAGCACACAGGGGCCACATGCCACAGATGTAGGGACAGCTCAGAGGGAGGAGTCTCCTCCTCACATCTGTTTCCATGCAGCAATCCCATGCAATAAAACCAAAGCTCCTGCGAATGTTGCAGCTCATCTTGCTGAAAGAGGCTGCGGTGCCTGACAGGGCTGGGGGGAGCCTCCATCAGGCATCAGTAGGAGCTTTCAATGAAGATGGCAATAGTTCTCAGTTTTATATTCCTAATAAGTGTAATGGTGTCAGGCAGACATCAAAGCTCTGGGCTTACTGTGACAGCAGACACCACAAAGGGAAATTGTTTCCATTGTCATTAACCATGGCTATCTAGCCTTCTCAGGATGGCTTGTTAAACATAGAGCTTCAAATATGTACCTGAGCCAGGAATTTCCCTGATCTTTCATTTCTTCAGACAAACAAAAAGAAAGTGATTTTCTTGGGTTTTCACCTTGTGGGACTTCTCTTTTTTAAGCCTCTGTTGTAATCTGATTTTACTGTTTGCAACTCGTCATCCCATGATTTTCACAGAGATGACCTAGCAACAATAGAAAAAGGAAAACCGACCAACTAATGTCATTGGGAACCACCTCTCAAAAATTTTCTACTCCGCGCTAGGATCATCCCAGATCTCCTTGCATATCCGCAAGACATTGTGTAGATACAGGCTTTCGCCTGTTGCTTATTCACGTGCAGTAATACAAGGTCTATTTTTTCTTAAGCTGAAGTTGGTAGTTACAGAACATGAAAACTGCTGCATTCTACTTTAAGAGAATAAGAAGCAGAGATAAAAAATTAATTAAGGAATATGATGAATCACTAAACTAACCCATTCTTTTTCTTGATTTTCCCCTCATACAGGCATTGTTTTGTCTCAGTTGGTTTGAGTTGGAATGGATTCTTATAAAAATGAGTGCAAAGAAGCTTTGAAAGTAACATAACACCTCTGCAGGTCTTTAAGAGAAAATCCTGTGTAAGGTCGTAGTGATTTCAGAGGGAAACGTCCCTCCCTTTTTCTCAGAAAGACTGAGATCCTCTTTACTTACAAGAATAATATTAAGGTAGAAAATTTGTCCATTTTGGAGGCCTCCCACATACCGAGCTTCATAATCACACTCACAGAGTGGTGCATCATGATGCATTATTCATCAAATACATTTGTTCAGATGATGTCATATATATATCCCTAAAGGGCCATATTGTTTAATAAAAGATTTTTATTTTCTGTTGGGAGGCTGCATGAGGATGTAGAGAAGTTTTACTGGGCTTCTGAGCCTTGTAAAAAAGTACAGCTTTTTTCAGACAATCCTTCTGATCCATCTGGGGGGCCTCCGTCTGTGTTACTTGGTAAAAATATTGGCTTGCTTATCAAACCTGATACAAGCATTATGCAATAAACACACTATAATACATACATATTATACATAACTATAATAATTAAAGTGCAAAATACATACATGCATGCACTGCAGAATTATGTTCCATAAATTAATATACATATTGCACTTACCCCACACAGAATATCAAGAAAATCTGTTTCTACTGCATAAGAACCAGACATTTGAACGTGTGAAGCAAATAGGAAACATGTTTCCCAGTAAATTTAGAGGCCATCTTTCATGGAGATCTCCATATGTCTTCTAAATTCATCTCATGTTTCTATGATCATTTGCATTTCTTTTCTCTTCTTTTTCGTCTCAGAAATGGTAAAAGTTAGGCTGCTGTAGAGCCAGAGTCAAGACTGTCTGCTTTCTCTCCACATAGCCTCAATAAATTTTTCAAGGTTTCTTCTTCCCAGCTCTTCATTTGTGATTACTGTCCTCTTTTGGAGAGGAAGACATGCCAAACCAGAAAATGAAATATCAAAGTGGTTTAGTCCCTGTGCAGAGAGTCATGTGCTATGTTTAGCACTAACTGACAGCATTTAAGTAAGGGGCTGGTGAAAACAAACCCCAAAAAACTGCCCTCTAGCCTAACTGCTGAAAGGCCTAGATCAGAAGGCATATGGCCTTTTGGTAACTACACAACTGTAGCACATGTCCTATATAGTAAAAGTACCTTTACCTTGCTCTTCACCTAATGTCTAGAAAACGTTACCTCAGCTTTGATCACGAGGTAAGTGCGTACCCCAGTGCTCTAAGAGACGAAGCCCCATTGCCTATGCTTTGGGTCACAGGATTTTAGTTAGAAGTCAGCATTTAAAAAATAAAAATATGGCAACTATCCTGTGGGAGGCATTTTGCCTTCCAGCTGATTCAGAGACTATATTTCTTTTTTTTTAAATGAAAAAGATTTCTTTAACTAGTAAATCAAAAGAGGTTTTGGAAATCTTATGCAAGGTAAGCCTGTCTGCAGTTTTCATTAATTGGCACTGGTATGAAGCTATTGGTGGGCATAAATTAACTGAGTTTTTCTCATTGCTTCTGCTTCTTCATTATGAGCAAATATGGAAAAAAACAGTACTGCATTTGCCAATGACGTCTACTGTTTTCTGTGGTCATTAGCACACGGGATGATGTCTACCAAGAATTCTTTTAATGTGGGAAGCTATAAACTGCTCTCCAAGGAAAAAGCACCCTTTCTGTCTTGGTTGAGGGTAGCAGCAAAGAAAATATCTGGTGCCCAGAAGAAGTGGACTTTCAACAACAGTGAAAGTGAGCAGCTGATGATGCACTCCCCACCTATTTAACTTGCAAATGCAGGAATGTCTTTTTACAAGATGCACACACCATTGTCACTTCAGTAGAGATCCATGTGTTTTTTTCACCCCTCCCCTTACAATCTTTTCACGACGTACCATCAATAACATTATTACTACTGCCGTATTGCTATTCTTCACAGCAAGGAGAAATAGGATGAGCTGGCAGGTAAACCCCAACATCTATTACAGTTTCCTTCCTTGCAGAGACTTAATTTCTCCCCCCTTGAGTCAAAGTACACTGAAGTACTGCTCTACTTAGGACTGTGACAGTGTATTTTCTTCTCTTGGTTACCCTTCAAAATGGTCACAATACCTGTACAGACTACACCACTGCTGCTTTGGAAATAAAACCACCTCATGGTCTCAAAGCAAACTGGATGAAGCTTGCCCAAAATACAACACAACACGAGAAAGTGCTGTTTGATACTTCCAGAGAAACAGTTCTGTGCTGCAGCAGTAGGAGAGAGGTAACTGTGGCTGTTTCGTCAGTGTCAGCTCCTTAGCTGCAGTATGTCTACTGGTGAATATTACTTTTTGAAGTCTCAGTTTCAGAAGAGATCCATACCAGTAACAACAACAAAACACAGAAGTAATCCAGCCAAGCTAATGTAAAATAAATAAATAAAAACAAATAATTTGTGCATCATATCTTTCTTCAGTTCCTTTGTACTGCCTCTGGCTCAGGACCATCCAGAAGAATCTAAGTATTGGTTAAAGTCTCGTTTCTGAAAATAGAATATGTTGCAAATAGGTTTCCTGCCTGACAGACCAGGTGTTAGCACAAGGCGTATAACGAAAAAAACTCACTTGACTTAGGTGATCAACCTGAAATTTGCTTCTAAACAGATGATTTCAATGAGAACATGAAACAACATGATGGGATTCTGTTCCTGAAGCAAGACTTTCCTTGCAGAAAGTGCGAAGGTGCAAGTCTAACCTATTGCTGTTGCAGTTTTAAGATTACAATCTTGTGGTCTCCTTGGGATGTCATAATATGCTTTGAACTTTGAGTCAAGCTATTTCCATATTCATTTACTTACTTCCACAAGAACAGACTCCAATAAGACAATACACTACAAATCATTTTGTTTTAAGTTACTGAAGGGGTGGAAGAAAAAGGGGGAGAAGAAAGAGAGAGGGGGAAGGGAGAGAATATTTGGTCTGTTCTTAATTAAAACCAGCCGATGACATACAATGATTTGTCTGAAGCATTTCTGAGCTGTACCCATTTCTGTTTACACTTGACAGCTGTACATTCTTTCCTGCCTGTATTGTTTGAACTATGGCCAACTATACAATCATTAAATCTTTGATAGTGTGTTTTAAATACAAAATTGACCTTTTTCTTTGGGACAAAAAGAGAGGTAGGGAAGAAATAGCTATGTTACATTAGAGAGGTTTGGATTTACTAGGTCGTACACCCTGTATTGCAAAACAGTGCCTCTGGTCATTTTTGGACTGGCTATTAGGCTTTTTTTCCAAGTTCCTCACATCTGCTTATAAAAAGAAATCATCCTGTTATCCTTTCCTCCCAGAAGATGCCTGTTTGGGGTAGAGAATAAACCAGAACATCCATGATTACTGAGTGCATTTCTGCTTTTTGAGTGGGGTGCAGAGTGTCTCACTGGGCCACAATAGGTTTTTGCTATGAAGAGAAAGATTCAGGAAAAAAAATCATAGCTTGAGAAAACTAGAAAAGTTAAATATGAGATATCTGAAACCAGCTGTCATTCTGTCATGAATGGAGAAGCTGGAAAGTGAGTCTGTTGATGCCAAACATGTCCTGGATGCTCCATAGATTCTCCCTCTGAATCCAGTCTGCAGCCTCCAAAATTGATGTCTCATTACAAATGAAAATGTTTACCTAAAAAGGAGAGAAAAAGAACATTAGCATATGCCTTATCCCTTAAGTTTGAACTAAACCACAGAACTGATTTGATCCAGATATTGCCAGCTGTCCCCTGAACTTGCCTGAAGTGTGTTTTGTTGCCAGCTTTGGCAGAGGCGGGCAGCCAGGCAATGCTGTATTACTAACCAGGGCTGTACTGCTCCTCGTTGAGCTGAGACGCCAGAGATGCATTTTGTTTTATAGACTGGAGCTTAGCTCAAAATCACACGGAGAGTAAACAGGAAGGATATATTTAGCTTCTGCAGCTTAGTAGGAGTGGGAAATCTTTTCTTTAAAGTAAAGTCTTGCAGTCATCTTTAAAAACTTACACAGCCCTCATGATTGCCACAGAACTCCCTCCAGCTGTATGGGCTGGAGGGGATGTCTCAAGTCCTGATGGCACTGCAATGGTACCTACTACTCTGCTACTTGTCCCATCTATGTGGAGATTGTCCTGGGCTACCAGGTTTGAGGGGTTTTGCTATTTTAAATGCATTATTAAAAAGAAAATAAATTTTTAGATTTCATTATGCTGGTTATAGGAGTACTTAACTGGCCTTCACTGAGGTTAAAGACCAAGAGAAAAGGAGATATAGTCCCTTCTTCGAACATCTGAGTGCCTTCCTCCTCTACTCTTTAACATCCAGACTTTCTGAAAAGAGAGAATGCCAAAGCTGTGTAAAAACATGTTGCACAACTCTGAATGCATTCAAGCAACGTCACAGCAATGCTGGGAAGGCACCAGGTCAGAGCACAATAGAGTCCCTGCCCCACGGACCTTCACGTGAGATTTTCAAAACTGTCCAGCATTGGTCTAATTGAAATCACTTGGAGTTTTCCCCTAATTTACTTTCAGTATCAGACCAAGGCCAAAAAGTCCAGAAATTTTACTCATACTCTAAACTATTATATTTTTCAATTATACAATCAATTTGACATCTTGGTGAGGACAAATTGGATTTCAACTGCTGGTATCCTGCCCTAGCATTAAAAGGAAAGTTTGTCAATCTTCTATTTCTAAGGAACATGTGTGAATCTTATTTTCCTCAGAGCCCCAAGAAGCTCCAGGGCAGATAACTTTTCTGAGAAGTCACAGACAAGTCAGACAGACTGACAGAAGAAACGTTCCAAAAAGACACAAAAGCAATGGCTACATCAGGCACAGCTGAGGACCAGCAGACAGCATTTCTCAAGCTGTCTGGAGGTGATAAATCCAAATTGTGGGGTGCTGGTGTGCCACCCATCGCTGGTCCGCACAAGGAACCCGTCCTCCTCCCGATGAGCCCCAGGTACATATCTTCATTTCTGCTAAAGGTGTAATTTCTCTATGAGCAGGAAAGGAGAAATGTTCAGTGTGTACCTATAAGCCCCAGTTCTTCACTGATACTTAGATGCCTCCTGTATATTTAACCCTGCGCAGGTCCCTGGGAAGACTCACACTCACTTCTACACAGCAGATTCAGACTCATGTTCCCAGGTCTCTGAAAGATATTTCTGGGGAAAATAAGAGATAAAACACATGGCAGGCTCCACATTTGTTGTAAAAGTGATTATTTACATGTTCTCCTAGGGCTTGTATCCTTTCAAAGCTAGAAGGATTATGGTGCCACCATGTATTTCTGTATTATGCCTTCGTCTGTAAACTGTCTTCCACTCAAGAGATTCAGACCTATTTCTCTCTCCTTTTCCTCATTCTTCCTTGCTGGTTTGGGATTGCCACCTTCCACTTGACTGAATTATCCCCAAACACCACCTTACCAGTGCTGCCACAGAGAGGTGATCTCTTTACAGGCAATCTTTGCATACACATTAGCGAGACAGTCCTGTAGAAAGCTCTCTCATTGCCCCACCTCAACAACAGCCCCTCCACTCCACTGTCTGCTTCTTTTGGTCTTTCCTTGATGTGTCACTTCACAGTTCAGATGCATTACTCTCTGATTTAGTACCCATGCTGTTGTAGTCCTTTCCTGGGGCTCTGAGAGGAGAGAGGAGAGAGGAGATTTCACTGAAATGAGTCTAGCTTGTGCTTTGAATCACTTCATTTTCTTTCAGGATCTGATTGATTGTGTTCATTACAAGTTCCAAGCATGTTTATCCTCTAACTATACTGTAATCATCCTTGACTGGTAGAGGAATTCCAGTGACTGTGATCACAGGACCATGTGAATACAAATACATCAGTATCACTGAAAAGGGTAAAGGGGAAAAATGCTTCTCACAGCACAACCTTTGAGAAGACTCGACTGTAAGTGTGCCTGCTGGCAGCAATGATATCTGACTTTATATTTTCTCAGTCATCTACCACTTCCCTCTTAGTTTGACTTCAGCTTCACCAACTCATTCTCCCTCTCTTCCTCAGGAGAAATGCAAGAATATTTTAGAACTGAATCACAACAGAACTGTTGTGTTTGGGTTCATTGGTGAGGATACTTCAGTTATGTGCATATGTGTAAAACCCAGATTAGGGTCATCATCTGTCAGTGCCACCCTACCTGGGAGCTGAAGCAGTTCAGTTAGTTACCTCTTTAACAATAATTTAGAACTGCTCAGAACTAGGCAATGTAATGAGACACAAAACCAAGGTCAACAAACAACCCACTTGTACTGCCAGCAGGCAGCATATGCCACCCCAGCTGAGATCCTCAACCATGTAAGGGAGTGTGGGATTTATACCACAGTTATGCCCTGAGCAGGTGGACCTGATGAGCACTGAGATGAGTCAATCCATGGGGGGCTCAAGGGGATTCCCTACATAGCGCTGAATCATCAATCACTAATTCTGTGAAATAATTTCCATAGCAAACAGTTGGGAACAAACAGTTAAAGCAGCAAAGGGAAGATTTTGGTTCAGCTGTAATCTCTCGGGCACTGCTGAGTCACTCTCTGGACTTAGAGGAAAAAGTGGACGTCACAGCTGGATGCATTCAGCTAGGAAAGAAATCAAAGACATGATCAGTTCCCAGCTCATGATATTTATTTGTAGTTCATTATTGTATTTATATTCTTCCCTGTGAAGAGCGTACAACAATCAGCAAGGCTGGCCTTTTGGTGCAGTGCTTATCAGTGCCTCTAATCAAACACAAATGTAGAGGGCCTGCATTAGAGGGCTGGGAAGCCCTCATGGAGGGCAAGCTGCATTGCACGGTTAAAGCAGCATAACTTCCCCAGGCAGTTGTAGCATGATGAAAGCAGAATCTGAACTCCTATTTCTGCTCAGGCTGAGCAAAGGATGTTTTTATACAAATATGTTTTTATACAAATAAGTACACAAGTATATATAAAT
>NW_009924124.1:9483-10090 GCF_000696875.1 Nestor notabilis | reverse complement strand
GACATCCTTCTGTCGGAAGTGCACACCTCCCTTGTATCAGTGAAGAATAAACACATCCTTTCTGGTAGCAGAGGAGCAAGTGGGTATTTTTTCCTCTTATGTAAGTTAGGTTCTGCATTAGTTCAGATTTTATGCTTGCTCCTTAGGCTTTCCTTTGTGTTTTTCAGTACTGGGTGTAATGTATTTCTACCACATATTAACTGCCTCAGAAAAGTGCTTTCCCTCTTTAAAATGACACTTTGTAGGATAGCTTGCGGAGGGAAGTAATTACTTTAAGTTGCTCATCTTATCTATTAAGAAAGATATAGAAAGTATGTATTGGCATATACTCTTCTCAAAAATTTCAGTAAATATTTTTAAACACCTAAGTTGTACTTTCTAATGAGAGATCTTGGTCAGGAAGCTTCTTTACGTTTAAGTCTTCTGTTTGGTGAATAGATATCATGGAATAACCAAGGTTAGAAGGGACCTCCAGAGTCCTCTAGATCAAATCTTAGAGGCAGCTGCACAGGGCCTTGTCCTGTTGTGCTTGGAATACTCCAAGGGGAATCCACAACACTCTGAGCCAGTGTCTCACCACCTTTGTTGTGAAAGCCTGTCTCCCTCA
>NW_009924124.1:6291-9098 GCF_000696875.1 Nestor notabilis | reverse complement strand
TTGCTGCAAGGGCACACTGCTGACTCACATTCAACTTACCATTCACTTGGAGCCCCGGTGCTTTTCTGCAAGGCTGTTTTCAAATGAGTTGGTGCCAAGCCTGTGCTGTAGTTGTTCCCTACCAGGCACTGGACTTCTCATTTGCTGTTGCTGAACTTCATGAGGTGTCTGTGAGGTCAGTTCTGCTGAGATCCCTCTCAGCAGAAACCCTACCAATCTGGGATAGACTGAAAATATTCAGAAGGGTGTCTTCTCATTCAGGTTGTTGCTGAAAATGTTAGTCAAGTTTAATAAAATTTGTGATGTGGTTTAGGAAGAGTCTCATATATGACAAGAAGCAGTGTTGGAAATCAGAGAAGGTAACCAGAGCAAAGTGCAGTGAAGCATCTTGTGGGAAAGTATTTAAGAGCCCCACAGAAGAGTCCAAGTGTTACTGTTGGAGCTATTGTAGAGAAATGAATTGAAGAGAAAGAGCAATGAGTGTAGGAGTCAAGCAAGCTGTAAATAACACTTCAGCTTGTAGAGTTTGACAGAGAAGTTGGGAACGTTAGCTGACTGCTGCTGTCAAATACTGCTTTTGCTGTTTGGGTATCCAGTCACAGAATTAAAATTTAGAGAAGGAATCCGTTACTCCAGTCATTCCCGTTCAGCCTTGTGTTGATCCACTGAGGGAACTTCCTGCTTTTGCGGTTTGGGTATCCAGACACAGAATTAAAATTTAGAGAAGGAATCCATTACTCCAGTCATTCCTGTTCAGCCTTGTGTTGATCCACTGTGGGAACTTGGAGGGATAACCTAGGGGTATATTCCCACCTTTCTTAGTGGCATCCAGTGCCAAATCCTGCTCCTTTCTAATTCAGAGTGCCAAGGTTCATATGGAATTGTATATTTTTCTCCTTTAGTTTCTGTTTGTAGGAGACAGTTGGCTCTTGAAGAAAGAATGGACTGTTCTTCCAGTAAAGCCAACCTCTCTTCTCATTGCTTAAGTAGTATACAAGGTGAGGTGATGGGGTGGGTGAACGTGTTAAATTTCCTTTGCAGTGCGGAAATTACAAATTTATCCAAAGCAACAGTAGAACTGTTGGTCGCTGTTGTAGTGAGTAGAGTAGAGCTGTTGCTGATTTGTCTGTTTGAAGCAATGAGCTAAATTGGAGAGGCCCAAAGTTGCCCTGACCAGAGCAGAGCTGGAATAGAACCTGACAAGCTGTAACTAGAGCACAACTGAGGTAAAATATGAAATCAAAATAATCATTAGTGTGGGATATAAATTCTGTTCTTTTGTTAGAGTAACATTAACAAAACCAATAAGGGGAAAAAATAGAACTGAGCACAGTTTAGCAACATGTGAGAGATACAACATCCACTCTTACACAGCTACTATCTCGAGATTTGCTTTTCAGGTATTTTGATTAGCAAAGCAGGGAGATAAGAAGGAAAGAAATGTGCAGGGGGAAGAAAAGGCACAGATAGCATTTGAATTTACTTTTCTTCTTGACCTTGTGGGTGCACACGTACGTCAACACTACTGGGGTACAAGAGGAAAGAAAGAATCAATCGAGTGTGCATGCGCCACTGGAATCAAAGCTTTCAAACACTGAAACAGCGAAAGCGAAAGAAGATCAGATGTGTGCTGATGACAGAGATGCTCAGGTTCTTCTGGAGCCTGAAGGAGTCAAGTTTGTTTTAAGACCAACACCTGTTCAAAGGCAGTTAATGGAAAGAGAGAAACTGGAGCAACTTGGGAGAGACCAAGTTAGCGACAGCAGCACAAACAATACTGAATAGGACACTGGGTACAACAGTGATGAATGTAGAGAAACACCATCTGGTAATAAATTGGTGTATGAAAATATAAATAGGTTATCCATCCCTAGTGCCTCAGGGGTCAGGAGAGGTTGTTCGAAATCAACCAGTACCTCAGGCACCCAGAACATTAACATCTCTGCTGAGAGGAGAACTGCGCCATTGAACTATGAGAACTTGCCATCCTTGCCTCCTGTTTGGGAAGCCCGTAAGCTGAGTAGAGATGAAGATCACAGTTTAGGACTAAAGACCCCATCTCTAAATGGCTACCACAATAACCTAGATCCAATGCATAATTACGTCAACATAGAGACTGTAACAGTACCAGCAAGTGCTCATAAAGTAGAATTTACGGGACGTCGGGACTGTACCCCAACAGTCCTTAACTTTGACATTAGGCGTCCAAGTTTAGAACACAGGCAGCTCAACTGTATACAGGTTGACTTGGAAGGTGGTAGTGACTCCAAAAACCCCCAGACTCCAAAAACCCCCACCACTCCACTTCCGCAAACTCCAACCAGGCGCACAGAGCTGTATGCTGTGATAGACATTGAAAGAACTGCTGCTGTGTCAAGCTTGCAAAAAGCACTGCCCCGAGAATGATGGTACTTCTAGGAAAACTAGACAAAACAGTACTGACCTGCCTACATGAGCCTGAGAAGCATTAAATCATTTGCACCTTTTGTGAAGTTTATAGAATTGAAGATGCAAGTACTTTACATTTCTTAACACTAATGCCTTTTACAGACTAATAGAACTTTTTCTGCCTACTTCATGTACTTGTCTAACTAAAGGGAATTAAAGTAGAGCAAGTATTCATTTAGGTAACTAATTACTGCATAGCAGTGCCTCTTTAAATTGATTAGACTCTGAGTGACATGCCAGTTTTGAATTTATAAATATTCTGGTCTGGTGCCTATACTCATTAACTGACACTTCTGTGAACTGGTGTGATGTAAAAGAACCTTTAAACTGTGAGCGAGAAAAATGCATGCAAGAAAAGC
>NW_009924124.1:4362-4975 GCF_000696875.1 Nestor notabilis | reverse complement strand
GGTTAATCTAGGATTCAGTTTTCAGCTGAAATATCTCCACAGTATTTAGGTCGTATTTATTTTGGGCCCACAGGTCTATAGACTGAGAAACTACAAATATGTACCCATTTTCTGTAGTAACCAAGACATGTTAAGTTTACATAAACTAGATCCTGCAAAAATGGCAGCATCTCCATCGGTTCTACTTTCCATCCGTAACATGCAGTTGGCTTCTACCGTTCAAGAACATTGGACAAGCGAAAGCCTTTAACTGTAGGGTCCTAGGACTATTGCGGGGGGAGCATCAGGAATGTTGGCAGTGATAGAGATACCTGGGACTGAGGTGAAGCAGGACCACTGTTTGAAGACACAGAAGCTCTGGGGCCAGGAGGGTTGGAAGAGCTGTAAGGCGGGCATCAAGCCTGGTGCATCTCTGGTGGCCGTGGAGGGTGGCAGTTCAAAGCTGCATCTGCAGAGCTCTTGCAGGTGATGGCAGCTCTTTGACGGAAGCTGCCTGGCTGCAGTTTATTGTTGGTCAAGCTGCTTGGGTGTTCCATAAGGTGCTTCACAGGTTTTCTGATCCATTTCTGGATCATTTTTAGTGGCTTTTTTTTTTTTTTTCTTCTTTCTTACC
>NW_009924124.1:3775-4261 GCF_000696875.1 Nestor notabilis | reverse complement strand
GTCCCAGTTGAGCTCCTCGCACCCTTTTCCCAGGCCATGGACATTTGTATCTCAGCTCCTGCCACCCATCTCTGAGACAATGGCTTGGTGAATCCCATCTCAGCTTCTCAGAGCATCCTCGGAGACAATGGCTGGTGGAGCCCAATTTCAGTTCAGTCTCTCACAGTGGCCCATATCTCAATGATTGTGTCCAGCCCCTTGCATGGGGAGCAGGTAGTCAAGAACCATGCGATGGTGGACTACTGCTATCGGCGTTTGCCTGGCCAGATTCACAGCTCCATGCTGAGCTGAGAAGTGATTGAGAGCAGCGTGAGGAGGACTTGGGGGTGTGGGTTGATTAGAAGCTGCCCATGAGCCGGCTTCAGTGTCTGCTTGGTCCCCGAAAGCAACGGTATCCTGGGCTGCACCGAAAGGAGTGTGACCAGCAGGTCCCAAGAGGTGATCCTACCCCTGTGCTCTGGGGAGAGCCCACTGGGTGCACTGGCT
>NW_009924124.1:3058-3429 GCF_000696875.1 Nestor notabilis | reverse complement strand
CTTAGCATTTCAGCTCACAATTCCCCCCTTTGAGACTCACAGGATACACATATATCCTATAAGCCTCATCTCATATTAGTTTCCCATATGTAATTCTGAAACCCCATTGTGAAGAGCAACCTTGACTCATCCTGCCAGGGCACAAACACAAATAACTCTGCTCATCACAAACCACTTCTTTTCCCATGTCCAATTTAGTCGTCGAGTCCCAGGTCAGTTCCTCACAGCAATCTTTCAAACGAGGGACAGTGCAGTCTCATTTTAGCTCAGCCACTCATGATGGGATGGGATGGGATGGGGTGGGATGCGATGGGGTAGGGTGGGATGGCATGGGATGGAATGGCATGGGATGGGATGGGATGGGGTGGGAT
>NW_009924124.1:313-2899 GCF_000696875.1 Nestor notabilis | reverse complement strand
TCAAGAAAGATCAGAAGAGATGATTTAGACAATGAGTTTTCCTTCCACCACCTAACGAGATGCCTCCAAGAAAGCCGGAGAGGGATTCTTTAAGATGGTGTGTAGTGATAGGACAAGGGGGAACAGATTTAACCTGGGGGAGAGTGAGATGCGATCTCGGGAAGTTCTTCTCTGTGAGGGTGGTGGGACACTGGCCCCGGGTGCCCAGAGAAGCTGTGGCTGCCCCATCCCTGGCAGTGCTCAAGGCCAGGTTGCACTGTAGTGGAAGGTGTCCCTGCCCGTGGCAGGGGTTGGAGCTCGATGACCATTTTGCATGTGAATGAGCCCTGTGGTGCCAGTTCCTGAATTGCAGGTGCTGAAAGAATGAAGCAGCCTCTCGAGAAACAGAAGGCACAAGAAAACCCCAAATTCCTGAGGACGCTGGAGGCCCCACAGTCCATGAAGTACCTTGTGTTTGTTTATCATCAGAGCAGCCAAGCCCTGACCCCAGGGCCTGGTAAAGGAGATCCTTTCCCTCCTGCAGCGCTCAGGGCTCTGCCTGGGCTCAGTGGGATTGTCTGGGTGCAACTTAGTGGTAGATTGTGTTGCTTTGCACACAGAGCTGTGGGTTTCTGGGCATTTGGCAATGCCTGTGAATTGCCCACACCCCGTCTGGCTTCTTTCATAGCCCTGCTCTCAGTCCTCAATCCCCTCAGATGTCCCAGTTCCTTGCCTGCACCCTCCAGGTTGTGCCTAGACCCTCCAGACTGTTGCACCCTGTTGCTTTGCCTGGCCAGGGAATGCTGGGGCAATTCCAGTTCCAAAGGAACCTGCTCATTAACCTGGAGACTTCCTCAGGTGCTGACAAAAGACCTTTTCTGTTTCCCCTCCCTGATCAAGTAGTTTGTAGCTGTGAGCACAATGTCCCTCTTACAGACTCCTCTGATCCTCAGTGACAAAAGCCAACCCAACCTGTTCCATGCCATGCAGAGGACTTCCAGGAATCCAAGCCTCCCTTTCATGCATGGGACATTCACCCTCCTCATCCTTCTTGCCTCCATGCTACACCTCGTGGCGTAGGAGCAGCATTTTAAATGATGCCTCCTAGAGTCCAGTGCCTTTATTCCTGGGACAAGAACAGACCAGCACATCCTGGTAAAACACATTCTCTCAGCACCTTGGATGCTGCCCCTTTGGTCCCATGGACTGGTAAGGGCGTAGCTTGCAAAGTACACCCTGGCTTGATCCCCATCCAGTGCTGGATATTCCCATTTCCCATCCAGAGTCCTGCCTCAAAGCACAAAGGCCTGGGAGACCTTGCTGGCTGGAACTGAGGCAAAGAGGTGATTGACTGTCTGAGATCTACCTGCATGTACTCTTGCTTTACTTAGCAGTAGTCCTGTGCTATCTAGTTTGTAAATCTTACTGTTCGTGAAGTAGCAGCAGCTCATCCTGGTACCCTTGAATTCCTGTCTGAGTTTGACTGAGTTTTGCTATGACCCATCATTGTGCTTGGAGGATGCTGTCTCTGAAGGCCAGATGGACCCAGGCACACAGTTAAAATTCTTGGGCTGTTCCTTGCTTCAATCATCAAGGAGTTGAGAAAACACCCTGCAGTGATGTACTCTGTGTTCACTCAATGCCTGCACTAATGGGTGGCAGAAAGGACAGAACTTGCTTCACTGATAGCAACTGGTGGCTGATGCCTCCAAGTGCTACAAGAATATTCCCAAAGATATTGTCCTGTCTCTATATGAGCCTGCACAGATCTTCAACCTTTCTCTATTACCTGCATGTAACTTTGACCACCTCTGCCACCCCGAATGTCACCAGGGATTTGTACCTGGACACGTCACTCCTGGCCCCCATCACTGTTCATGACCATGAGAGCTGAAACAAGGAGCTCATATGTAGGTGCCTTTTTAATGAAGACCTGAGCAGAGGCAGGAGAATCCCACCTCCTGTGGGTTTGTGGTGAGCCTGGGAGGGAGCTGAGCCCACTTCCAGCCCCAGGGCTACAGTCCCAGGAGGAGACGCCTCAACTAACCAGGCTGAATCACTTCCTTCAGCGGGGGTAAAGGAGATCCCTGCCTGTCCTGGTATGTCTGTCCTGTCTAATGATGGGATAAGAAACAGGCTGCCCACAGAAGTGGTTGATTCACCATCCCTGGATGCATTTAAGACATGTAGATGTGGCACCTGTGAACATGGCTCAGTGCTCGACTTGACAGTGTTTGGTAAATGGTTGGACTCGATGTTGTCAAGGGTCTTTTCCAACCTAAATGATTCCATGATTCTACAAAATCTTCTTGGTCAGACCAAACTCTGTCTCTCAGCAGAGAAATGATGCTGCAGAAATAAGTGTGTCTCCCATCTGAGGGAGGGAACATCAGTGCTTGCTTCAGGCTGTTTCCCATGGTGTTCCCCTGGAGCCCCAGGGAGCCCTGGAGGGAGCCCAGAGGAGCAGAGGCGGTGCCACCTTGGGCTGGGCCTCTGCTGCTGAGCTGGGCCGGGCTCCTGGGACACAGAGAGATGCTGTCAAGCAGGCAGTGCTGCAGAGAGACAGCTCTGCCCAGGAGCAGGGCTGGGGCACTGCCTGCAGGCACC
>NW_009924124.1:0-231 GCF_000696875.1 Nestor notabilis | reverse complement strand
CCTCTACTGGGTAAGTGTCGGGCTGCTGGGCAAGTCTGAGGAGTGTGTCAGAACCTTCTAATTTTGTAAATACCACAGTTTATGGGATCTTTCTGGATGCCTCTGCTGGCTTTCCTGGTGTTAGGATAAACTATGTGCTCCAGTGCATGAGCTGCACTGACAATGGTACAGGGCATGACTGCTGCCTTCTTCTAGAGAGAAGCCAGGGGTGCCCAGCACTGTCCTTGCCAG
>NW_009924123.1:71982-83780 GCF_000696875.1 Nestor notabilis | reverse complement strand
TTACCGGCTCTTTAGAAAAGACAGGCCTGGCAGACGGGGAGGGGGAGTTGCTATTTGTGTCAGTGATGGGCTGGAGAGTATGGAACTCTGTCTGGGGATAGGTGATGTGTCAACAGAGAGCTTGTGGGTCAGGGTCAAAGGGAGAACAGCGATGGGGGACATTACTGTGGGGATCTGCTACAGACCACCTGACCAGGAGGACTCTGGATGCAGTGCTCTATAAACAGATAGGAGTAGCCTCATGCTCACAGGCCTTTGTCCTCATGGGAGACCTCAACCATTCTGATATCTGCTGGAGGGATGGGATGGGCTGGCACAAGCAATCCAGGAGGTTCCTCGTTTGTGTGGAAGACAACTTCATCTTTCAAGTAATAGAGGAGCCGACAAGGAGAGGTGCCATGCTTGACCTCGTGCTCACCAACAGGGAGGGACTGGTTGGAAATGTGACACTCCAGGGCAACCTTGGCTGTAGCAACCATGAGATCCTCAGGACAGCGAGAAGAGCATGCAGCAAGCTCACTGCCCTGCACTTCAAGAGAGCAGACTTTGGCCTCTTCAGGAAGCTGCTTAGTAAGTGTTCCAGGGATCGAAGGATCCCGGGTGGAGAGGAAGGGATTTGACGGGTAGGCCACTCCGTGGATAAGGAATTGGCTTGATGGCCACATTCAGAGAATTGTGGACAATGACTCGATGCCCAAGTGAGACCAATGACAAGCAGTGTCCCTTGGGGTCGGTATCGGGACTGGCCCTTTGTTCGTGACATGGACAGTGGGATTAAATGCACCCTCAGCAAGCTTGCTGACAACACCAAGCTGCGTGGTTTGGTTGATAAGCCAGAGGAAGGGATGCCATCCAGAGGGAGCTGGACACACTTGAGAACTGGGCCAATGCCAGACTCACGGAGTTCAACAAGGCCAAGTGCAAGGTCCTACACCCATGTTGGGGCATTCCCAGGCACAGCTACAGGCCGGGTGGAGAAGAGATTCAGAGCAGCGCTGCGGAGAAGGACTTAAGGGTGGTGGTTGATGAGAAGCTTGACATGAGCTGGCTTCAGTGTGCACTTGCAGCCCAGAAAGCCAACCATATCCTGGGCTGCATCAAAAGAAGCGTGACCAGCAGGTCGAAGGAGGTGATCCTGTCCCTCTACTCTGCTCTCATGAGACCCCACCTTCAATGCTGCGTCCAGCTCTGGGGCCCCCAGCATAAGAAGGGCATGGACCTGTTGGAGCAAATCCAGAGGAGTCCACAAAGATGATCAGAGGGCTGGAGCAGCTCTCCTATGAAGACAGGCTGAGAGAGCTGGGCTTTTTCAGCCTGGAGAAGAGAAGGCTCCAGGGACACCTTAGAACAGCCTTCCAGTACCTGAAGGGGGCCTATAAGAAATGCGGAGAGGGATTTTTTACAAGGGCATGTAGTGATAGGACAAGGGAAATGGCTTTAAGCTGATGGAAGGAAGATTTAGATTAGACATTAGGAAGAAATTCTTTACTATGAGGGTGGTGAGGCACTGGAATGGGTTGCCCAAGGAAGCTGTGGATGTTCCCTCCTTGGAGGTGCTCAAGGCCAGGTTGGACGGGACTTTAAGCAGCCTGATCTGGTGGGAGGTGTCCCTGCCCATAGCAGCAGGGTTGGAACTAGACGATCTTTAAGGTCCCTTCCAGTTCAAACCATTCTATGATTCTATTACTCTATGGAAGTCCTTTGGCCTAGTGTATGTCCTTATTGATCATCAGAATGCTGAAAGCAATAATCACATCCCCAAATAAATGTCAGTTTTATGGAACCAGAGAGGAATCATTCACCTGAATATCTACCTGTTAGTTGCAGTAGTGGTGGAGCACAAAACTGCTGCTTCATCCTGAAAAGCTGCATTTGGAAGTGACCATGAAGAAACTGCGTCTGATTGAAATCAAACTGTTCTTCAATGCCTTACACTCGTCTTTTGCAATGTCAGTGTATGTCAGTGTCAGTGTTTGGATCTTCAGATTATTCTATTACTCTCTATGGAGACGTCACATAAACTTGCACAAGGACTGGAGATCATCCTTGTTGCCCAATAAAGAGGAAGACTATGACCATATATGCAATGCAAGGCCACTTCTGGCCAGCCACTCTCCTTTTAAGCTGTGCTGAAGACAGTGTGTATGCAACAGAAGATCTGCCACCATAGGTCCAGCCTCCCTCATTCACTGCTCTCTGTCAGGTACTTAGTGTCTTCCTTCATATAACTGTGCCTACAAAATCAGTATGAGATAAAGCTAAGTGGAGCACTCTAAGGTTCATTTAAACCAACCTTAGTAAAATTATTTCAGATTAAAAGTGATACGGAGGCCTAGGGTATTATCAGATTAAGTGTTTTCTTGGCTAAAACGTCTATTGCTATTTAGAGCATGTCTTCTCTAATGCCCATGTTGTTAAATATTACAGCATTAGGTATTTTTATAGCATTGAAGTGGCATCCTTCTGGATGGAAGAATATGGATGGAAGAATAATTATATCCTGTGAGAAAAGCTTAGGAAGAGGAGCAGCTGTTCAGTCTTATCCAGTGGGAGCTGTCAGAACATATGGGTCCATTTTTCCAATTTTTGCTGAAGTACTGAAGGAAATTGGCATTCTTGATTTTTCTAACATAAAATAGAGCAGAGAAACCCTCCCTAATCCTCTGCAGGCCATGATTAAATAATGAATTTTATCCAATTCAAGTAGGTTCAAAGAGAAGGCAAGCAGAATACTTGAAACACAGAAAACAAAACACATGAATGCCAGGAGAATTCTGGAAGTTATTTTCATATATAAAAAAAAGGGTATCTTTCTCCTCCTTGAGCCTGCCTGCTGACAGGAGTTTTTGATTTAAAAGCACAGTTAGGATAAAATTTGTGCTATTCCTTATTCTATCACCACTGTCCTTTCTCCATTATAAGAAAGGGATAGTTTATGTATGTCCTATGCTTGTATAATGGCAGCTAACCCTCCGAGTTTAAGCCCAAATAAAAAAAAATTGATGTTTTTGTTGATTTCACAAATTTCCTACAAAGATTTTTAAAGTAAGATGAAGTCATCAATGTGATACACAACTCTCAAAAAAATGCACATATTTCACTGCTTGGCATTCAGTGTTTGGTAAAAACCACAAACTGAAGCAAACAGGCAGTTGGATGAAAAGAATAGAATAGCCCAACTAATTAAAATCCAGAACAGAATTAGTAATAATGTAACAAATTACAGCTTCCCCCTTATTTTTAGTACTGGAAATGCTGATGGTTTACTCTATGGGATAACTGTGGTAAGGCAACAAGAAAGCAGAGACATTTATCTCCCCTTTAAACAAAAATCCTATCGGTAAGAGGTGTGTGTGTATGTGTGTGTGTTCTGGTTTTGTTTTTTTTTTTCTTGTTGGATAAGAGTAAAAAAAAAAAAATCCCTTTGGGTTTGAGAAGAGAAAATTGCAACTAAAAGAAAATAAATCACTGTGTTACAAGTAGTTGTCTTTGTTCATGCTGTAGAAC
This sequence comes from Nestor notabilis, assembly GCF_000696875.1. Lineage (NCBI taxonomy): Eukaryota > Metazoa > Chordata > Aves > Psittaciformes > Psittacidae > Nestor > Nestor notabilis. The sequence continues at coordinate 80,273 of NW_009924123.1, read as the reverse complement.
TGTGTAATCATGCCAGTGGAGACCGAGCTGTGTGCTTTTTGGCTCTACACGTCTCATCAGGTTCTAAAATGGACTCTGAAGAGATTCCTTCCCGTGGGACGATGGTGACCTCTGTTGTTCCCTCCTTTTGGTACCAGCCATGATGCCACTTTGTCATTGCGTCACAAACTATTTCAATAATGTATTTGGAAACAAGGTGGCAGTTACCAAGGAGATGTGGGCAGGAGCGTTTCATTCACGTGTCTGGCCGAGAAAGGATGTGTCTATTCTGCACTCCACTTGAGAAAATTTAACTTGAGACTTCTCTCAGACAGACCCTCGTCTGGCTACCAGATTTTCAGTTCGTAGCTGTGAATCCCTGCAGAAAAGAGCAGTTGCAAACGTTTGAAACCACAGTGCTAATAATAACACCTGCAATGTATTATGAGAAAAAGCTGCCGGTATGACTTTAGAGGAGGAAGTTGGAAGAAGGAAAGAAAAAGCCTATTTTGAAAAGATTCCATTCCTAAAACTGGAGCTTAGATTTTAAACAGGTGTTAGGTTGCACAAATGTTTTTTACCCCCACGTATTTTAAAGGGGTTTTGGCTGTGCTTTCACACTTCAGTAACCCAGACTTCATAACTCCAAGTAAGGGTGTTTTCCCTGGCGCAAGAGAAACTTCAATGTTTTTAACTGCTTTAAGTGTTGGGGGTGGGGCTGGGTAGGGGGTGGTGTTGACCTCTTTACACTGCTGGTGTACCTTTTAAAATCAGTATAAAAAATGGGATATCAACTCATTCACTCGTTCACATATGCAGACACACGGCATTGGTGACAGATGCCTAAAAAAAGTGGTGGTGTGCCTGACTGTGGAAAGCCATCACTTTGCAGAAGCATAACTGTGAATGTCTTTCCATCCATCACTGACTTAAGTCATGTAACTTCTGCATTTCACAAGCAGCTGCAATGACACAGGGCAAAAGATCTATCATACAATAATTAACAAGAGTTCCAAATGTCCTTGAAATACACACTTTTTTAATGCTCCTTTTTGCCTGAGAACTAAGAAATACCACTTTACAATGTCTAGATGTACTTAGCTGTTGTATTTATGCTGATTCTTGCTAACACAAAGAAAATGCATATCAGCAAAGTGATAAATCCCCAGGGTACAGATCATCCATACAAAAGTAATGTGGAAATAATCAATTCAAAATATTTACAGCAGATGGAGCTATACATTTTGCTTTGATCATATGTTACATGATACTCCAAGGTAAGGCATATGATTTGGCAAGGACAGAGAACTGCCAGTGGTGCCTTCTAACCAAGGAGTGGAGTTAGGCACTAGAAGGCATTTCTTAAATGTATTGTAATTAACTTCTGGAAATAATCATTGTAACATCAATAGAAATAGCAGCTTAAGAAAAGATTATTGCTGTATATTGGATCTTAATAGAAGTCACTGCTCAAGTCTAAGGCTTCATTATATCTGCCCAGCTATTTGAAGGAACTCCTGTTCCTGCTGGCTTTTGTTTACTGATCACGTAAAATAAGCCCTGAAATGAGAACAAAGGTTTCAGTACATGCTACCAACCAGAATATATGTGCAATGTCCATGGGTGATCCTTGGAAGTTCCGGGCTCCTACACAACCAAAGTGTGCATACTGGGTACACACACCAGCATATGGTTCCTTATCTGCAATTAACACCATGCTTATCTTACTGCTGCCATGATCCAGATGGGTATGTTTCCTATGCTGCATCTGCGTCTTCTCTAAACTACAAAAATTGTGTTTACGCAGCAAGCGTAAAAGAGATTTTTTTGCAGTTTCTATCAGAATGACTTTTATCCCAGTGCCGTGAAAAGAAATCAAATCCAACAATTACTATCTTACTGTGTTTGAATTTGAACTAAAGTTTGGATTCCATACGCTTGTAAAAGCTTACTTTACTCCCATGTTCTGAGCTGAGCCATCTTGCATATTTAACTTCACTCCCCACAGTCCACCTGCAAATTTTTAACCACAGCATCAGTTGCAAAAAATTAACCAAAATTAAAAAAAAAATAAATTGAAAAATCACAACCTTTATATTCTTCACTTAAGTTTCACTCATGACAGCAGTAAAAGTAACTGGTCTGAAATTGTATCTAGAAACTTTAAAAGTACAGTAATGAAGAAGACACCCCGCCTGTGGAAACACTCAAGGTTGGGTTGGACAGGGCTCTGAGGAACCTGATCTGGTGGAAGGTGTCCCTGCTTATTGCGGGGGGCATGGACGAGATGACCTTTGGTGGTCCCTTCCAACTCAAACTCTTCCATGATTCTGTAACTCCGTAAGTCAGCATTGCTAAAGGACTGGACCCAAATATCCTGAATTCTTAACAGTGTTCTAAACATTCTCTTACCACCTACAAGGATTAGGTGTGGGAGAGGATGGTCCAACAGGCAGACACCAGCTACTCCAGGGGTTGTGAGGAATACATTCAAAGCATATGAGGTGGTTTGATTTTGTAGAATGAACAGAAGAACATTTACAGTTCCTAAAGCATGATGCCCACCAAACTTTTAGAGAAGAAGCACTCCTCCTTTATTCCCTCCATACTATTTTCTTTCCCTGTGTTTATCCAGTTCAGGTGTATTTTTCATCATCATGGGGCTCACTCTGAACTATATTGCATATCTGTTGTACTTTATTTTCATTTTCTCATATACTGCAAAGGGAGTATATGAGTAGAGAGTAAGGTTTAGGGGGAAGGACATAGTAAGTATGAATCAGTACTGCACCTAGTAATTTACTAATCCACAAGTCTAAACATTTATATAGAAACAGGTCAGATAAACTGCATTGTAAAAACAGTCAATAATTAAGCATAACTGGTTTTGTAAGCTTTCCCATGGCTTGCCTTTATAATGCCAATTTCTAGGCATCAGTAAATTAATAAACCTTCACCTTTACATACTGAGACCTTCTCAGATAAAAAGTGAGAAATACTTCTGGGCATGGAAATGAATTTTAAAAAAACAAACCAAACCCCACCCCCTCCCCAAACTATACATAATACAACAACAATTTATCTTTAAATTTTTTTTTTTATTTTTTTAAATAAGAACTAAATGGTGATCTCTCCTGAACTGTTTGAAGACATTTTCTTGGGAGGAAATGGACAAAAGCACAGATAACGGATTGTATACAGGAAGCCTGTCCATTTATTTCAAAATTGGAGATTCTATAAAATAAATTGGAACTATTCACTAGTAAATACTATTCTTATTACGGCGTAACAGTTTCTAAAAACATTTTTGTTTCTAGTGTACCAACTATACAGAAGAATATATTTCTTTCTCACAAAAATTAACTCAGCATCAAAGTGCAAACATTCAGTATGTACCACTGACTGAAAGCATTCAGAATAAATGTATTTGAAAGTACATTAAAATGCATCTCTTTCAGTATATCTTTTGGTACCATTCAAATCCTCCCAGCATTTGTTCTCATTTAAATAACCATCATACTTCACCACTTGCCAAAGAGAAACATTCATTTTAAATACCACATTCCTTCCTTATCCTTCTCCAGGATAAAAAGCCCCTCATTAACTCTTTAGCAAACTAGCACTCTCCAAATTACATTTTAAACTGGAGAACTTTAACAACAAGGGTAAAAAATTTATTCAGCTTTTTATACAGCAGAATATAATAGCACAAAGTGGTATGCCTACTAAAATATGTTTTAAGACAAAAGAAGAAGTTGAATTTTTTATTACAATAAAAATATACTTATTTGACCTGTGTAAGTTATTTGACATAAAAAACTGACTGCATTATTTCTCTCAAAAAACATGAGCAGCAAAAGTTTTGGAAGTTATTTGATTTATCTAAGTGAACAGTGGTGATTTTCTCTTACAGTTTTAATAATGGCCATGGATCAGGATCTCCGTGTACAAATTGGTCATTGGACACAGAGCAAATCTATTCCATGAATCCAGGAGATTCCAGGAAGGCCCAGTGAAAGTAATGAAACTACTTGGGGAATAAAATATTACCTGACTTAATACAGCAGTGAGGGCAGGATCAAGCCTTTCTTGGAATGGTAGGTTTTAGTATTTCTCACCTAGGTAAAATTATTTTTATTGTTCCTTCTAACCTTTTCATGACAAAATAAGTATATGGATCACTCTAGGGCCTATTTTATGTTCCGAGACATTCCCCTCATGGTTAGAAAATAACACAGGTTTCATTTTCCAATATCAGCAGTAGCAGCTGCCTGGAAAGGAGTCATCAAAAGTGCCACTGAGGTGGAAGGAAGTTTCCCATGTCTAATATTTAGAGGAGAAAAGAAATATTTTGATGTTCCGCAATTTTAGTTACAGTAACTCTGAAATGGACATGGCACTTGAAAATAAAAGTGTTAATTTTTCACCCTTTGTTACCTCTGGAGTCATGTCAAGCAAGCCATCCCATTCCGAATATGACTTTTCCAAATCATTTAATATACATCTACCTCCCATCATCCCACATGAATAGCTTCATGATCTCAGGGTGGCATGGGTGGGAACAAGCCATACTGCAAGTCCTGTTTAGGTACAACCCTGAAATGTAAACAATCCTAAACTGGGCAGCTGTAAATTAGTGTTATCACTGATATGCGAAGGGGAAGAATTTGTTGTTATTTACCTGACAAAAAACTACAGAGTGGAAATAACAAAACTTTAGGGTTTTTTACTTCTATTGAGGTCCACTACCTATGAGTTCAATGGAAAACAGCAAGCAACCTGTTATCAGGGCAAGAGCTTTCAGCTCTAGAGGTTTGGGAGCTTTAACTGTGACATCCCAGCCTCTAACCTCACCCTCGTCTTCCAGCCATTTGTTCCCTGTAGCTGTTCTCTTAATCAAAAATGGAAGTAGATGTTAACTTCCTAAAAGAGATGGTTGCAGAATTTAGGCAAACAAATGCTATGTGCTGAAGTCAGTGGGTGTGTACACTGGATTTGAGGGGATCCTGTGCTAAGGGCAGTGCAGAGGCTACAGCTGCTTCCTGGCCTGGGTTATCAACCTCAGTTTAAGTCCCCTCAAGGCCAGATCCTGTAGTGTGTGCTTAGCACACAGACGTGTTGCATTGACTTCCACAGAAGTAGAGGAGCTGAACACACCACTGGATGCATTCAAGTTTGCACTTGGCAAGAAGGGACTCTAAGTACTTAAAGCTAGCATAAGTGATAATGCACTATTATAACTTTTATCTTATTAGACAGCTGAGTATGATACCAAATACACTGGTCAAATTAATCTTCTAAAGCTCTGATTCTGTGGGGATTGGTGCAGAAAACCCTAAAAAAAAAAATAAATCACTGGGTATTGTATGGTATCCCTGAAATCTCAATGGAGCACTACTTGGATAAAGAAGTTACAGTCAATCTGCTGAGCTGGAGTAAACTGAGAGTCTCAAGAAGATGTAGAGGATTTAAGTGTATGTAGACACCAAATTACCAACATGTAGAAATTTCAGCCTCAGGAAGTTTTAATGGAAGAAAGTAGCTTAATCACTCAGTATACTTTGCAACTGTAGCTGAAAGTTTAACATCACAAAATAACGTATTGCTATGCAGCTTTAAGAATCACACAATCATATTCAATCATTTCCCACATTTTTCAAGTCTACTGTTCATTACAAACTCTTCTCCTGTTTGCAGTTCCAGTTTTCAAAAGGATGACACAACTGATGCATAGCTTAATGTTCATTCTCACGAGTTGTAATTAATAAATAATCATATCACATACATAGATTTTTACAGGTACTTTTAAAATGGTTTTACAGTTCTATTAAATATATAGATAAAATAATCACTGCTATATAAAAAAATCATTTTTAAACAGCTGAACTCTCAAGCTTTGCATAAAATTCTGTAGACACATTCATTACAATCTAGAAACTCAATAAAATACATTTTAGAGCTCAACCATCAAAAATATTCATGGCATTGAAAAGTGATTGTCATTTTTTACTGTAATCTGTGCTTGCCCTATCTTTGCACTGATCAATTCCTACGATTTGGCAAAGGCTGTGTTCAATTTCTTGTAAATTATGCGACTGTTTAACTAACTTCTTTAAGACATCTGTCCCATAAATTTTTAGCAGGGTTCTGTCTTCAATAGCATATTTTCCTTGCACTTCCAATAAAATCACAACGAAACATTTTGCAGTTAAGTTACATGACTACAATAACATTGAACCATCCACCACAGTTGTCTCTCGGTCTTTAATGGCACTTCTGTGAACACAATCCTTTTCCCAGCAATCCTCAAACACTTACTGACACTTACACCTCACAATACTCTGCTACCCACACATTTCCTCAACAACAATGGATTTTAGAAACAGTCTTAACAGATCAGTACCCTTGTGTATCTGAATTTGATGCTAAATCAAAATACCAAATGCAGTCAGTTCAAGTTTAGCATTTTTCAAAAACCCAGGCAAAAATTCGTGAAAAACTTCTTAGACATATCTTATGGAAAATGGATAGATGATGGATCGTCCACCAGCCTTTGATACCTCCACTACTTCAAGCCAGCAAGTTAAAATAGGCTTTGCCATAGTGAATGCTTCACTATCAGACTTTTGGACTGTAAGCTCAGAATAAGACATGAAGTTCAACAACAAGCAATGTTTTCAGAATAGGGCACTTGCACTGAGGGCTTGGATCTTGTGCTGTGGAAGAGATGCAGGCTTACAAGACAACATAAGTGGGGGAAGCTGCTGTTTATGCAGATGCCATTTTTTGCAGTGCCAAGTAATGGCAAAACTCCTGAAGAGTACAGTCTCTTCTCACGCACAGTTGACCATACCAGTATAATCAATCTTAACTCTATCCTGGATATTCTTGCCCATGGGACAGCTGAGTAAGGCTCACTGCCTCTGTTATAGCAAAACCACAACCAACCAACCCCAAATATGGAAAGCAAATTTCAGTCCAAATTGTGGTCCAATTTAGTATTTTTTTCATCTATTTTGTATGGAAGAAACAATCTCCATTTCTCAATGGGATAGGCTGGAAAACATATATGAGTTTAAACACTGGGAGAGATGATGATCAAGACAATTGCTGGATGCCGTTTGACATTTAAACTGCTCATTCCACTGTTTCAGTCACTGTTCATCAGTGGGAGGTAAGAAAGAAAACCTTGGTGTTTGTACCTCTTGGAAGAAAATATGGTGTAATGCAATTGCCAGCATCAGTGCATTCCCATTCACTTTTCCATTCTTTATGGATGTCAGTTGTTCAGATGAGACAGCCAAAGACCTCCTCATTCTGATCCATTTTCATAGGAGGAAGAAGACAGAAGGGAGCTTACTTTATTTAACTTTGATAGCTGTAAAGCTCTACGAAGAGTCTGTTATCTAACCCCAGATAATCTCTGCTGAAGACTAAGAAACATGGAAGAACCAGAGGGGCTCAGAAAGAAGAAGTTGCCATAAATGAAATGAGCCTTTGAAGAGTGGCGAAAAAGTAAGAGCTGCCAATGCTCAGGTGGAAGCAGCAACACAATGTAGTCTCATAAAGCATATTATGAAACTAAATATGTGCTGATGCAAACCAGTGACTTCACTGTAAGTCACGCAGAGAAAAGTTACTGCTATTAAACTGAATTTGACAACTTCCCTTTTATCCTGCAATGCATGGGTAAACTTTCTCTGGCAAAAATACTAAATCAAGTATCCTACAGTGATTACTGATGTGGACAAAAATTACAAGATGCAGAAGTGGCTCAATGGTGTCTATGGACAAGCCACAGGAGTCTATTCAATTGCACTAGAAAGTCAATACCAGCTGTCAACATTTCTCCATATTTAGTTTTACATATGTCTTTTTTTTTTTCACTCTATTGACTAGGGTACTTAAAGGATATTTCTAATCCTTTTACCGTACACTTGTGCCTTAATAGTAGCCTCAGCAAATTAGGTTACCTACTATTTTTTGTATCTTCAAAAAAGAGAAATCTTCACATATCTGGCAAATAAAAGCAGCAGAGAAAAGGAAGCAGAAGCAGCCTCAGAAGAAGTCAGTTACTTAAATAAAAAAGAATGCCAAACAAAGAAACCCTCCCCCAAACAACAAAAAAACCCAACCAAAACCCATGGTATCTGTTCCTCATAAAATTATTAAGCCTCTTGAAACATCTTTCCAAAGATGGCCACCATCAGTAATATACAAAACACCTATTTCTTCACGTATTCTCTACAGAAGTTTCTGGGATAAGATTTCCCATATGATCCCTCCTAAGAAGCAGCTAGCATGTATGTTCT
>NW_009924123.1:26581-71951 GCF_000696875.1 Nestor notabilis | reverse complement strand
ACACCCAACTTCTTCCTGCAAATTAAACATTACAGAAGGAGCAGGATAAAAATTAATTTAAATCCTAAAAACCCAAACTGCCCTACCCAAATAAAACCCTTAACCTGATTTTGTCGCTCCACTGGATTGTCATTGGAATTGTAATCAATTCTTGGGGTGTGTTCTACCACCTGCAGCTCTGCTCTGCCTCTTGCTTTCTCAAAGAATTCCATGGAAAACATGAAAAAACGTTTCTATGCAGGTGAGCTGATTCATGGGCAAGTCAACACCGCCCCTCTTCTACAGCTGTCAGGCCCTACATAAGCAAATGAAGCCAGAAGAATAATTTTTGAAGACTAGAGCTCTGAATTGTTTATATTTCTACTGATAATTATCTGGTTTTATTTAGCATCTTATAAAGCAAGGCACAAATGTACAAAATTGCGTCTACTAAATCAGATAATTTTTATATATATTTACACAATTATCATAATATAAAATGTGCCGAGACACCATCATAGCACAACAGTAGAGGAATTGTGGACAACCTGATAATAAACACAAATACCAGGTCCTACATTTCTGTTTGTGCTTCACCTGAAGGAACATATTCATATGCAGATACACAAAGCAATCCAGCCACCATCCATTACTTTTCCACACATCACTGAGATCAAACTTTGTTGCTAAGAAGCTGTGGAAGGAGTAAAAGGCAGTAGGCCAGCACCCAGAAGAAAATGATGAAGTAGAATAGCTCTGGCTGTTCAAAAATTGTAATTTCATGAGTTGCTGCTGGAGTCTCACTTGCTTCCAAGTCCTTTTTCTTCCTGAAAACAAAAAAGAATTTGGTAAGAGGCAGGACAAAGAAGAAAAAAACCCCTCACTTAATATTTAGTGTAAAGATCAGAGGCCAACTAAAAGACAGCACTTTAATGAACCATTTCAATGTAGTCAGTTGAAGTCCAAGCTGGACCAGGGGGTGCATAATGGGCAGTAGCAGTGTGTTCCCTTAGGAGCCAATGTACATAGCCATTAATACTCTGAAAACTCCGGACAAATTCTCAGGTGGTTTAAATACACACTGTTGCAGTACAGTTCTTTGATCTAAGGTGATTTCCATCAGTCAAAAAGATGCCCTTTTATATTCAGAACAGTAAACACAGCTGTGGGCAACACATACCACGCTTTTGAAATTTTACTCATACACTCTGACTTGATACACTTTCCCGAAATCATCTACTTTCACAGCTTCTCATGTCAGACATCAGAACATTAAAAAAAAAAATAAAATTAAGGCTTCTAGAAACCGACTAGCAGTTGGGGTTTTGTAGGACACATCCAGAATTCCAGCTTTTCAAAATTCCAGCTGTGATTCACAAGGGCAAAGCCTGAGGGACTCTGGCAGCCCATGGAGCTCTCACAAAGACAAGAAAAGGACTTATTTAAAAAGGCAAAAAATGGTACACTCATTTTATGATTTTGTAATACTGTATGGATCACCACCTGGGTAGACCTTTTGTAAATCTTTCGGAGAAAACTGCTTTTTGGCCTGTTTTAATGAGTTCTTTTTTCTGGCTTGGGGCATCCTACTTGCTCAGATATTACACTGGATATATACCTAAGCATTACACAGAACCTGCTCAATATCAGCAGTCTGCAAACAGGCGTAACTGTGACAGCTATACATGTATTTTTTTTTAACAGAAGTGTAAGTGAGACCAGGATGCTCGATCCCAGTAATACTTTCTGTGTTTTTCTGCATGGAGACCTTATAGCAGCCTTCCAGTATCTGAAGGGGGCCTACAAGGATGCTGGGGAGGGACTCTTTGTTAGGGACTGTAGTGGTAGGACAAGGGGTAATGGCTTTAAACTTAAACAGGGGAACTTTAGGTTAGATATAAGGAAGAAGTTCTTCACAGTGAGGGTGGTGAGGCACTGGAATGGGTTGCCCAAGGAAGTTGTGAATGCTCCAACCCTGGCGGCGTTTAAGGCCAGGCTGGACAGAGCCTTGGGCAACATAGTTTAGTGTGTGGTGTCCCTGCTCATGGCAGAGGTTTGGAACTAGATGATCTTAAGCTCCTTTCCAACCCTAACTATTCTATGATTCTATGATTCTATAATTTAAATGCAACCATTATTTTAAGTAGAAGTTCTGGCAGGTACTATCCAGTATCAGCTGAGAGGGGAAATCTAAAGCAAGCCTTGCTTCTCACAGATACGTAGATCCTAATACCAAAGGGATACACAGTCTGCATGCAGGATCCATCACCCTAAGTCTAAACTAAACACACATACAAATTGTAAAAACTCATGTGTGCTCTAACAGAGGCCAGAATTCCACTGAAGTATTGTCTTTCCTTAGCACTGACCACACCAAACATTGTCTAGACAGTCTTCCAAACCAGGAAAGAGTCATCACTGCCTGAGGACCTCATATTTGAAGTCATCCTACTGTTTTCTTTGTCTGAAATATCCACCATGCAGGGAAAGTGCTCACAATCTTGCTTAAACAGCTGAAGCTTTCATCTCAAGTCAAGAGAAAGAATTTTAGTTAAGGAGGAGATCAAGCAATAAATAAGTTTTGTATCTTATACCTATGGGAAATACGGACTATTACACGAGACGTAAGTCAGTCTCTACCATTACAAGTAATTTCCTTTTGTAACACTGTTAGGAGTACCCAGGAGTTATGGATTCCTTGCAAAAGGCTTCATATGAATAAGAACCACTCACCTGATGATTAATGGATCTTCACCCATATCTGTCATCTTCTGCTCGTTTACACCATAGGTTTCCTGAAACAAAACAGGAATAGATTATATATACAAAAATAAAAATTCAGCATCTCACAAAGATGGTAATTGTGTGTGTGTTTTATGCAGACTATGTCTAATGTTTGCTCAAATAAAATGAAAGCGTGCTTACAAATTTATTCCCTGCCAGGACATCTACCACTGCAGTCTGGTACACACATGGAAAAGGAAAAAAGTTGTGAAATAAGATTTTTTTTGCTTTCAACGGCTTTCATTCATCTGAAAAAGCTCCCCTCATTCATATATACGTCAGTAGCTCTGACAGCACTGCAAACCTCAACTGTCTGTGTGAAATCTCCATTTAATGAACACTGGTGGCAGCACTTTTTTAAAACTCCACGATGCTCAGAGTTTTATTCTGTGCTGAACAGAGCTATATCCCTGTCCTTGCTGAGTGTGCCTGGATTGCTGATGCTGTCCCTTCCTTCTGACTTAAAAAATGAAACTCCAGAGCTCACTTGTATAATGTGCTCTCAAGAAACCAGGATGAATTACATCTGCCATTAAGGTTGCAGTTTCACATTACAACTAAAATTCTTCTAGGATTAGCTGCCGCTATTGAGATAATACACCACTACTATGAAGGAGAGGGAAAGAGCCCAATCTTACATTAAAAAGTACACTTCAAGAGACACTCAGCATTTTTGCAGGGCTGTGACGAGGACACTCTCAAACATGCAAAGAATGGAGCAGCAGCTTCAAAGCAGCAAAGTGTTGCAGCTATACAGTTAGGATGAATTAAGCCTCAAAGTTACAATACATTTAATTGTAGTATTAGGTACTTCTTTGTGGGTTTGTGCAAGGTTCAGTAAGGTTCAGTTCCATATATTTAGGACAGTTCAAGAAGGCTTTCCAGCTATGCCTGGTTTTGGCACTAAAATTATTAGAAGTCACAGGGCTTTGTACTATTATAGAGCTTTCTATGTAGAGTAGACCCTTTTCCAGTATGTGAATTTTTGGAGTTTAAGAGAAACAGAGAAACAGCGATAGGTAAATTTCACACACTTACCTCCTCAGAAGCATTAGGAGATCTTTTTCGGAGACAAATGTTGGACTCACTGTCACTGATTCTGAAATGTATGTAAAAGCAAAGTTTTTGAATTCATAAAGCTAAGTTTTGTTTTTACTTCAAAGAAAGCCACTGCAATTGCACATGCTAGCTTTAAACTATGCAAAACCACAAATATGCACTTGAATTTATCAGTAACATATAAAAAGGCTTTAGGAAATCTGACCCACAATTAAAAATCCATATGCTCAAATTATATTTTCTGAAAAATGATAACTGATACAGTTCTTGCACCTTTGACATCATTGACATCTAAGTGAGAGTATACCCCAGGTTTTATGGATGTCTATAAATAAAGAATTGACAACTTTGGAGGGAACAGAAAGCTCGAAGGAGACAATGGGTTTTTCTGATTCTTTCAAATTACTAGAGTGCCACAATGACAGGCATCAATAAATTACAGTTCATGTCCCACTCAAATACATTACCTAAGAACTAAATTAGAATGTAAGAGGGAATAGGAGTGAAATGAATAAAATTAGCTATACTGGGTCTGGCTGGGGTGCAGTTAACTTTCAATATAGTAGCCCCTGTAGCACTAAGCTTTGTATTTATAGCTAGAACTGTGCTGATAATACACCAATATTCCAGCTATTGCTGAGCAGTGCTCGAACAGCACCTAGGCTGTCTCTCCCATCCCGTGCCCCAAAGGCCAGTAGGCTTGGTCTGGGCAAAAGGTTGGGAGGGGATATGGCCAGGACAGCTGACCACAACTGGCCAAAGGGATATTCCATATGATGCTGTGTTTAGCAATTAAAACTAAGAGAAAGGAGGAAGCTGGCAGAGGGACACACACATACGTTATTAAGGCATTTGTCTTCTGAAACAACCAGTACATGCCTATCAACGCTCTACTTCCCAGGAAGTGGCTGGACACTGCCTGCTGATGGGAAGTAGAGAGTAGTGGGGTTTTTTTGTCTCCTTTTGCTTTTCTTCCACATGTGGTCTTTGCTTTTTTCATCAAACTGCTTTTACCTCAACCCATGAATTTTTCACCTTTTCTGCCCCTGTCCTGCTGAGGGTGGGGAGAGAAAGTGGCTTGGTGCACACCTAGTGGCCAGCCAAGGTCAACCTACTACAATGCTGTTCACTTGTTCATAGACAGAAAAGAAGTCTAACAAATATCTGTTGGAATGAAGCAGTGTCATGCTTCTACATAGCTTCATAATGCACATGGATTATTTCATCTATGTTACAAAAAACTCTTTCTGTTGGAAAAAGAGTTGTAACACTGCCACTTTCAAAACACATGGGGTTCCAGTTGGGTTTTGCGTAGCAAAGTTTGTATAGCAAAGTCAAATCAAGTCCCACTGGCAATGAATCACTCAACATGTTTAAGAGAAACACAGGAAGAAGCCAATGAGTTCCAATACACTGCTCCTACGAGAAGTCTACAAGAAACACCCAGTGGACAGGGCACACTTCAAAAGACCAGGCATTCATACCACATAGGTGTATTTAAGACAAAGTTAATGTGAAATACCTGGTCAATTCCTGACAACCAGCAATTTCTTCCAGTTTATCTTGTGACAGAGGAGTAGTGGCGGCTTCTGAGATCTGCAGGTCGTCTTCTTCTAGCATGTTTTCCCCTTCTTTCTCCCCATTACTACTCTTTTCTGGTCTCTTTATGTCTACTGATAAATCCTCTACATGTTCTACTATGTCCTGTTGGGATGAAGAAACATTTTGCATTAGACAACAACACTGATTCCCCACTTTTCCAAGTATTTTAGTGGTGCAGCCTACTCAGACGCTAAATTGCATGCAGTACAATATTGAAAGTCTCACTAAAGAAAATAAAAAGCAATTCATTTCTTGAAAGTCATTTTGGATATATTCAGCTATAAAGTATCATCAGTTCAACATACATACAATTAGTTGTCAGTTCTTTTTATGTCAGGAATCATGACATGACGTGGCTCTTTGAAGTAATCTGCTAAGACTTTTAAATCTATCGTGAATTAGTCTTTGAAGCTAACAGCAAATTGACTGACTTCATTACTCTAGTAAATGTCAGTACCAAAACATGCCCAGCATGCCTAAGCAACATGTAGAGTAACATCAAATAGACACTCATTCCTGAATAACACTGTCTAAAATTACTGTGCTGGAAAACATGTAAGACAATTCACAGTAAGTGTCTGCAAGAAGAGATGCAGTAGCAAATTGCCTAAATCCAATACATACAATAATTACCAAAAAATCCCCCCTCCTCCTCCTGCAGTGTAGAAAAGCCTTCATTTTACCCATATAACTTATCCTACTCAAATTGGTTTAAGTTTTTGTAGGCAAATCTATTCAGATTCAGCCAAAAATTACCTTTGCCTATATCTTTCTACATCAGCAATACTACTTTCTCTTCCTCTCATTACAAGTTATTAAAATACTCTCTGTGTTAATATTTATGCCTAAGGATTATACAGGAGCCTGAAACTACTTTTAAACATAATTAAAATTCACATTTTTTTGCAGTACTCTTAATATTAGGGCTTATTCTCTCTTTCAATATCTCAGGGATCTGCAATTCCATTCATTCCTGTAGAGGGCTGTGGCAAACAGTGTTATGGGACAGTAAACCAAGTACACGTTATGTATTTCTACAAAACGTGGCAAAATTAAAACAAATGAAAACCACTGAGGTCAGATGCTAATCCCCCCAGCAAAGAAATACTGGTAATAAAAACAAAACAAACCTCAGGATGTTGTGGAATAGTGGAATCTTGATGGTTGGTGACCTTTTTGACATCTTCTTCAATTTCTAACTCTTCTTCTATTAGTAATGGCACCTCTTTTTCACTGGAAGAATTCATGTGACTGTTAATATCTGTTGTTTCCTCCTCACCATTCTCACTATCTGTTTCGGACGGAGGGACATCTGGCTTATTCCCTAAGTCTGGCTCTGGAGCATCTTCCTTGTGGTCCTGTTCTGGTACACCCTCTTCATGTGAAACATCCCTTACTGTTTCAGAAGAAGCTTTGTCATTTCCAGCATCATAATCTTCAATACAAGGCTCAAGATAAGCGTTCAAAACTGCTGATATGGGAACATTATAATGTGGATAATAAAAGAGATCATGGGGTATTACAGATACTTTCGAAGAGCTTGGCAGCACTTCAGCTGAAGACTCAACTTCATCACAGCTGTCCAGGTCCTCTGGACTTTTAGGTACATCTGAGAGAGAGTCATCAGATGTTTCATGCTGTGTAGATAGTTCTGGGCTTTTGAGATCAGAACCATTCAGTGAACAATGGTTAGTTTCTGTCGTCTCAAAGGCAGGTGATTGCTCTGTATGTTCGTTTTGTGGAATATTCAGTATTTCTTCATTTAGAAGATGAAGAACATACTTACGTGTATCTTCTTGTTTTGAGGTATCTTTTGGTAAAAGAACTGAAGTCTGGGGTTTGCTTTCTTCTACTTTATTTATAGATTCATCTGTAAGTATACCTGAAGTCCAGGATAATGGACTTAAAGAAGAAGTATTGGCTGAAAGGCTCTTAGTTTCATTGTCATATTCAGTAGATGTTTCTTTAGTTAATTCTTCAGAGTAGTCTTCAAAAGAGTCAACAGAATTTTTCTGATCTGTCAGAACAGCTGGAGAAAGGTCATCATTCTGTTTCAGTGGATCATCAGATATGCCCCCTTCACCTGGTGTGAATTTGTCACTAAGAACCTCCCAAGAGGAACTCGATTCAAAACTGACAGATCCTTCAATTTTCAGAGAGGTAGGCCTCTGAGGCTCCTCTTCAAATGTTTCCTGTGAATCACCTGACATGTGATTCAATTTCCCATTACATTTTTCAGGAATGGTTTCTGATGGGATTTTCTCAGGGGTGTCATGAATATGAACCTTTGGAGGAGCAGGATGACTCCTTTCGTGATTAACAGTATACATGTTTTCTTCACTTTCACCTAAAATCAAGATTTTGCTTTCTTTCTCTGACGGTGTGTCTTTGATGTGGACATATGTGGACTCAATTGGAAGCTCCTTGTCAGGGTCTGTAAAGTCTTCCTGTAAGTGATGATACACTATTAGAATACAAATCATACCTCAGATACCATCTTAGTTTTCCCAAACACTACAGGAAGAATAACTGCCTATCACCCCATTACCTTGTGAATGGCCAATTCATGACTCATTTTTGAAACTAGGAAAACCAATTTGGCAAGTCAAGTGGCTTGAACAAAGCTCAGCATCAAGAAGCCACTTGTACAGGAAGATTAGGATGCAGACAAGGCTACTCCTCAGTTGTTAATGTATTCATCTCTCTCTGCTGCACCTGTAGTGACAACTAACATGGCTTTTTGAAACAATCCCAAACCCTGGGAATAAAATAATTCTAACAAGTCCACTAAATCCACTGTGAAATACATCAATATAGTAGTTTATTCCATTCCAACAGACAGAATTTAAAAAAAAGTAGTCTTTTTCTTTGTCCATTAAAATGCCCACAGGTGTTAATGTCAACAAATCTTACTGCTCATCTGATCTAATAATAATAATTAGGTTATTATAATATTTTTAATTCCAGTGGCTTTAGTAATGCCCACCAATTTTATAAGCTACAAAATTCATACCAACTGGAACCTCCAGTCAAGAAAGGAGAGGAAATGCCTTTCGTGTAGGAACCATCATTTACGTCCATATACTCTAGCAACAAACTTACCCAGATACTAGAGGGACACTGAGTCCCTTAGGGATCCTTTCAAACCAAAAAGACTATGTTGAACTTGGTTTGTCTGGAAGTACAAGTAGTCTCCAGAACAGTTTTTCAGCTTACACAGATCTCCAGTTCCTGGGACTTCCCTTTTTTTCTTGCATTTTCTGTCTCCAATCCTTTAATTCTTGTAAGTTTACCCTCTGTTTCTCCTAAAGACCTTGGTCAATCTGTGACACTGTCAGCCCCTACTTACTCCTCAATTCTTTGTTTTTGATGAAGTCTGCATTGAAGTCCTGGCCCTTTATGCTGCATTGTATTTCGTGCTTACAATGAGGGCTGCATTGACAAGATCCAGCCTCTGGTATCTTGTGTCTGATACTGGCTAAATTCAGATTGATTGTGGCCCCCAAACTTGAGAAGATAGAAGTCTAAGTGAAATTCTAAGTCCAATGAATCATCATAGATGAATAAGATAAAATTCAGCCTTATTTAAGACTAATACAGCAAAGTAGCAGAACCCTATGGAACCAGTTCCAACTTCTGAAATTTGTAATTGGATCTAAATGTTTAAAAGCACAATTCTACTTAAAACATTTTAGCAATCACCAATGAAAGTCCCTTTGACTGGATTTAACAAAATTGTGAAAAATTAAATCTGAGTTTGTGTTTTATTTTAAATAGAAACCTAGAAGATAAATACAGCAATATCTGACTTCATTAGGTACACCAAAGCAAATTAAAAAAATTACGTGATGCAGGAATAAACACACACCGCTTCCAGCTCCGGGAAGTGTTCCAGAAATTGCGCCACATACGTCACAATTGACTGTTCATCGGGTGTTTCCACCATGATATCTATGGAGACAGACACAAGCGGCTTGAGCACACACGGATCTAAAGTGTTCTTGCAGAGGAACAGATCATCAGACATTTATCCTACCTTCATGTTGAAAGAAATTACAGCTACAAACACTTTTCTGACAGATAAAAGTACTTTTCACTGTTGATGATATTCAAAAGAGTTCTCACTGTCTTACTCATTAATTTTTTCCTATTTCCAAACACATACCGAGCCCTGATCAGGGTCCCTTTTCGTCCACCTCCATACTGTCATTTATGTTGTTGTCACTAGACAATGACCTTGTTGAGTGACAGCACAGAGGTTTATTTTTAGTAGGAAGGCCCAGTCATCTAACAGGTGACCCATGAAAGCGCACATAAGCAACCTGTGCTTTCAATCATAAAAGCAAGGCCTAACACCTGTCTAGTACAGTTCAGCAAAAAACACTGCAAGAAGCAGCTCCGTTTATATACATATATTTATATGCACACATATATACTTATGTTTACATATATAAACATACGTATGTGTGTATACATGCATTGTAAAGGAAAAACCAGGAGATGAAAACACATTTGGATAGGTATCTATCCATTTTCCTGGTATGGCAGACTGATATACTTCCTCCTGGAGTGACATTCAGTCTCTGCAGACTGTAGGTCTTACGAAACTGTGCTAATGCATTGAGACACCTCTCAGCACAACAGAGTGGTGATTAGTGCCCACTAGTAATGCAGATGTCACATAGCATCTAAACATTAACCAAGACCAGCACACGCAGCTAAAACTATAGTAAGATCTCTGCCCCCAAGGAGTTTACAAACATGACTGGAATCATACAACTGCAAGTCAGTGACTAATTAATTTTTATTTTTCGTATCAATCAGCCAAACACACTAATCACGTCAACAGCCTAATCACAGGGAGGTTTTTGGTAGGTATCATAATGCAATATTCATGAATTCATTATAGTTTGAATGTTACCCAACAAGGTTGACATAGGCGTTTTACCTTCTGGTTCTAGAAGCCGAGGAACACCCAACTTGCTTTGTGCTATGCTGAAAGCATCCTCCAGGTTTTCTCGAGCTGATTTCTCCAGTGCTTGCTTCATGTCTACCAAAGTACAGTCTATTGCTTTTATGACAGCTAAGAAAGCAAGGCCACTCCTCCAACTGCTGGTAAAGTCCTGAACTGCAACACCATACCTAAACAGAATTACACACAGTTTACACAGATGGTTGTGTTACAAAATCCAAACTAAAGGCATCATGATTTTCAAAGCCACCTGAAAGTGAGAAGTAAGGTTACTGAAGTTGCACTAGTCACATCTGAGGTCTTTTTGGATTTTGAAAAGCACAATATACATCCATAAAGCACACAGATTCGCAAACTGGATCAATGTTGCCAACAGCTGACATCAACCTGCCTGTAGGAAGCAGTTAGTAAAAACAAAGCCCTCAAGAACTCAGCAACCACATTTAACATTCACAGAACCAAATGTCTCTGTGATTCCTGTTTCTGTTGCTCTCCAGTATTTTAATGTCATAGCTTGGGAAGACTGCCAACACTTAAATACCTAAAAACATAAGCATGAATGATTCACATTCTTGTGTACTTGGCTGCCTGCAGCAGAAAACTGTGCTTTGCCAAATGCAAATGGTGTCAGTATATGTATAAACCACGAGTGTGTTAGATGCCCAAAGTTTTGAGGAAAAAACAACTGTCAAACTTGCAATGAAGTACAGCCCCAGAACAAAACATTCTGCACAGATCACTGTGTAACAGGATTATAATGATGCTATTATGTTTTTAATAGTGAACTTGCAAGAACAATTTTCTCCTATGTTTTCGATTTGTGCTCTTTGTCTGAACTAAAAAGCCTATGGCCTTTACTTCTCTGGTCCTCACTCTCCTTGTACCACCTTATTGTTAATGACAATATCAGCATTATTTTGGGACTAAACCTGTGGATCCTTTACGGTCTGCACTGGCAGCAGTGATCTACGGATCTTGATGGGACAGGCTTATGTGCACAACAAGCACCCTTAGCTTCACTGAAGATAACCAAGGGATGATGTGACCTGCAGGACCAAGTATTCAAGATGTAGATTTGTATTTTCAATACTAGACATAGAACATTTGTGTTCATAGGCAGATTTGGACATAAAAATCCATCAACAGACAAAAATACCAAATATTCAGCTATCCAACTTAGAAGTAAGCTTGACCCATGCCCTCTTTAAAACTCTCTGGCAGTCATTACCTCAGATAATACATATAAAATACCCTCCAGGCATTTACACGTGCACTAGACATCTTACATCAAAGATTTTAACCCAACACTGCCAGGTTAAAGCATTACTATACAAAATGCTTTGGTGAAAGAACTGCCTTTTTATTATAGGGAGATGCGTTGAGCAATGGAAATGGATCCAAACATTACATGTTCATGAGAAGCAACTTAGGATTCACCCCCTTCCTCTCTCTAATTCTGAGGAAAGAGGGACTTTAATAGGGGCTCTGTCCTTCAAGGCACTCTGCAGCACACAAGAAGCTCCCTCAGGGCTGCAGTTTAATTTAAAAGGCTGTTGCTGAAGTCTTTCAATATACTTGTTTTTTCAGTTCACCCCTTGTTTATGCCTACCCTTTAATTAGCGAAAGATATCAAACAGACTGCACGAAAGCAGGGGGGGAGGAGGAGGAGGGAACGATCCTGTTTTGAACAGCGCCAAGCAGATTAGTGCTAGTTAACATTTAACACTCAAATCATGAAGCCAGCAGCACACACAGCTTCAAGGTCAGACGGCTGCTGTAGACACATGGCAATAGCGGTAGTACCCCCTGTGGAGACCGTGTGCCTGCAAACTTCAAAAGCAGAAGAAGCCACCGTGCACACGGGGCAGGAAAGAGAAGGGAGATTCAGCTTCAAGAGGCAGGTGGCAAAACACAGGTTTGTACAAGGGTTTGTTAGCTTACTTTCTGGTTTTCCTCTGAACCCAGATTAAAAGGGCTCTGATGGCTTTCCGCTGATCCTTCACTGTAATGGACATGTTTCTTTCCACGCTAGGAGTGCTGGGGTGGGATGTGTCTGACTCTGGACCACTGGGCCCAGAGGACAGGCTGGAGGAGGAGGAGTTCCTGTTGAGGTTGCCTGTCAGCTCCTTAATCTGCAATAAAAGGCAAAAGACGCAGTGTTCCTGTTTAACACTGGCTGCATGGAGAACTCAGTGCTTGTTTTCATGAAAACTTTAAAGATAACAGTGGCATAACTGAATTTTAAGAGGTAATTATAGACCTGCCCATTATGATTCTCAACTTGTATTGCACAAGCATGACAGCCAGCAGCAGCCCAGCTGCCAACCCCAGGAAACAGAAAGGGCAAGGTACCAGCGCAGGCTGAACTGAGCAAACGTGTGTTAAACAAAAAGCACAGAAACATGTCCTTGACAGAAAAGTTTAACTGAAGTTGTTCTCTTCACAGGACTTGCTTGAGTGAAATATTTTTAGTCAAGAAATGGTGACCTGTAGCAGCACTCCTGTCCTTAGTCAGCATTGACATTTGACTCCAAATTATCAACTCTGCTGCTCTTAGGTCCCCCATGCCCTCTGCTGCCAGGGCAGCAGATTCTGGCCATAGCATCTCTGCCTGTGACTCTGTCTGGCCAAACTGGTGCTGTGCAGCACTGTTCAGCATGAGGAGCTCAGCCAGAGAGAGAAACTGCAGTGCAACTTTGAGATGAATTTTTAAACCTGTAGCAATTTTTTAAATGAAAAGAGAATGAAAAAGCCTCACTGTCTTACAAGAGTTGCAGAACCCTCCCTCCATCTCTCTCTGTTCATTACAATTTGGTATTGTCTAGAAGGTAATTTTCAAAATACACGTAGATTACAGACCAGTTTTAATCTAAGCCTGGGGCTAAATCAATTTTCAAGCTCAGATCAGTTTTATCAGTTCCAGGCCCTCCAAGATCTTTCATTTGGCCTTCTACATCAGTTGCAAATTTTTGCCATGTTGAGTAGGCCTCCGGAGATCACTCATTCTACATGGAATTTCCCACCACACTGGACCAAATCCAGAAAAGGGGATTGAAAATAAACTGTGACCTGGAACCAAACCCAAGACATTGGTTCAGATCCAGGGAATCTGGAATAGAACCCTGACAAGGCACAGGAGAGAAGGGAAAGTGGTAATCTGAAGCTGTAATTCTGGTCCAAGTCAAATGAGGGCTTAAATTGTCTCCTATTTACATCAAAATAGGTCAAATGAAGTAAAATGAAACAGCTGCAGGTATAAAATTAGGAGGCAAAAGCTCAGGTTTGACATGTTTAATTATGTTCTTTAGGATTAAAAATAAATTTGAAAATCAGTGTTCAGCTGGAATAGATACCAGAAAGATTGTTCACCTATAATTAAAGTATTCAAGTTTTATTACCTGAAAAAACAAGATTATATTCCATATTAGTCCAAGAACCAGAGAGGAATTTCCATCTGCTATTTCTGCTGCATCAATGCTAACAAGCTTTACCTGTAGAAGAGATCATAAATTCAGAGCCAAATTCAAAGCAGTAAGGTAAATGCAAAAAATGCACCCAGACTTCTAGGCGTGTCCAGAACACTTCTGCCACTGACTGACCAGCCAAAAAGCAATTCTGAAATCTTATGTTATTGATAATTTGCCCTGATCACAAATGTCCTGCTCACGGAACTCCTATCTCAAGTCCCCATCATAGTCTGCAGAACAGAAATTAACCCAGTTCTGCATCCTGAGGACCACAAATGCGTTTCCTCCATCTAAAAATGGAACAAGATGGTGTTCCCTCTAGGAGATCCTATTCTTAAGAAGTAGAGTCACTTCTCATACAAAAATAAAATCCTACTAAGATCTGCTTACTTCTGTTCTGCTATGCATCTCCCTTCTCCTTGCTTATCTCACCTCACACAGCTTGTCACAGAGTTCTGATTAAATCAGTTAGCAAAGGATAGGGTTGCCTAATCCAAGCAAACTCTAGACTTTCCCACACTGTGGTTTCTTCCACCTGATAACACCAGGATGTTATTCTCCTCGACAACACAGACTTGGTTTTGGCAAAGGTCATGGAGAAGGGAGGAAGCAAGGAAGCTGTTTGTACTGCACATGGCACCCAGACAGAGTTAAAGCCCAGCATACAGCCCATTTATCACTTAGAAATCCTGTACATGATGAATCACTTAGCAGTGCTTTACCCTGCTGCCCCGGTTCCACAGAAGCATCCGCTGATGGGTTCCACCCACTGTGGTTTAATATCTAACCCTGAAGCTCTTGGCAACCGAGGCATTTTGCCAACACTGTCATTACCACCCGTCACTAACCAGTTTGATTAAACTGAAAAAAGGAAAGCAAGGTAACTTTTATCTAGTGGTTTGCACAACAGTTTTCAATCTTAGCAAGAAGATACCTCTAGCTGTCATATTTCAAGGCTCAGATTTCTTGCTAGCTCCAGGGTATTTGGCATGGGAAAACCTTTAAGACCTAGTACATTTGAATAGCTGTTTGTCCAAAATGAGGAACAAGTACCATTTACCATTCAACTGCTCTCAGTGTCAGCTCTCTCCTCTTACTGCTGCTTATGTTTGCCACCCAGCCCAGCAGAGGTGCCTGGCTACAAGATACTGAATGCTAACTCTTAAGGAAACAAGAAATCCATTGAAAAGTAGGTGTTTTAGTGGGTGTCTAAGGCTCCTCCTGCCTGGCCTTGCTCATTGAGGTTCTAGGTTGTCCTGTAGTGAGTTCCTGGCAACCAGACATGCTCCAGCTGCAGCTTTGCAATGTGTTTATATCAACCAAGAGAAAAAATGTCATCTGCCAGTGGGACTGAGCTGGATTTGGGTAGACAGCATCAACTGGGAAACTGTTAAGAAGTATGTGAACATGCAAAATATTTCTTAGCAATAGCAGGACACATAGGCATACACATTTAGGGCCAGATCAGCCCCTACTGGTAGAGTTTCCCAAAGAAGACTGGAACACCTGGAAGTTACTGGACAACTTCTTGACCTTTCACATCCTCTCCTCAGGAAAAAGGCAAAGGAAGTTAAACCTCCCACATCCACGAGGTTGTAAGAGATCCACTAAGACCTCACATCATGCTCATTCCCACACTGGGTTCTCAGTGACTCTCCTTCATGACTAGCACAGCTGCATAATCTCTGGAGCAAGAGCTAAGCTCATTGTAGGAAAGCCACAAAATGACATCAGTTGCTGTTGTGGCATTCCACGCAAGGCAGGGTTTTGCCCATAAGCACACACTGGATCTTTCCTCACTCGTAAAGTTTAAACCCTACTGCAGTCCTGCATAGGACATAGTCTAATAATTGTTTTCTCTTTCTGAAAGATCTAGGTATACGATGAATATGAGTTGTTACATGGCCGGGATTTCTCTTGACCCCATTACTTCTCACATTTTTCAAAAGCAGTAATTTTTCAAAACACAAGCCACATCCATAGGGCTTTGGAATAAAGCACTAATGGGAGAAATAAAAAAAAATAAAAATAAAATAAAAAAAAAAATAATAATTTCAAGACACAGGCTGTCATCTTGCTTGGTCACTTACAATAGAAAGTGATGTTGCAGTAGTACCACACTGACTACAAGGGAAGTTATACCCTTATAAGGTTTTGATTCCTGGAATTATACTTTTATGTCATGTTCCCAGATTTATTTTTCTCCTGCCTTTGACTAATGATCAGCTGCTGCAGGAGGTTGCCAGATAAATACATGATTTGTAATACTGTAAGTATTACTGACAAAAGAAAGTCATTTCCCTTTGGCGGAACTGAAGTAATGTCACTAAGACCCAGTTCATAAGAATTACTTGCATTTCTTTTTACTTTCTTTTAATATTGGGTTCCTGATCCTTTAATCCTGTTGAACATTTACATTATAAAATAAAGAAATAATCCTTGTTTTAGACTCTGTAGGTGTTCACACTGTGCATTTTTATTTGCTTTTCAGCTTTGCTGCTAAGGTAAGTCATAGTGCCTTTTAGTGGTACATTCCTCTTATGTACATGCAGCACAACAGATTAATTACAATCCCAATACAATGTGCAACATACATGGAGAGAAAATATTAAGACCTTTGGAAATACTCACATTACTGTCCTCCAAGAACTTCAGTGCTTTGGCTATGTTGTTCAAACGAAAAATGCGATGGCTTGAAGATTTGTATTCATGCATCTAGAAAAAATGACAGCCACACTATTCGTAAAAACGGTGGAATTATTCACCATGTCATATGAAGCTTAAAAACCTATCAACACAGAGGCAAAATAAAGCTAAGGAAATCTAGCTACGTAAAATTACTGCCATCTTTGCTGATCAGTAAAGTGCTTCAACAACATGATCTGCCCTTGCCGTAGCAAAACAGGGTTAGCAACCAGCTTTCCTGCTTTCTGGATGTTATCACTCTCTTGAACCTGTCATGTTGATTATTTATGTAATCATGCCCCAACCATGTTCAGTCGCAGGATCAAATTTACCTGAAAATTCATAATAAAGGATTTATCTTTTTTCTTTAATTGAATTGATTTGTATGATCCTAATTAGGAAGTGTGAGCAGCTTTCATAGCAGGCACAGGCAGGTGGGATGCAGATATTTTCACTTTGGCAGAAATGAAACAGATTTGTTGCCTGCCTGTCTCCCTGCAATTCCACTTTGGCACACTGTTTGCATCACATGTGTGCAGGAACACCTAACTGCCAGCGCAACAAGTCTGGCCAGCTGGCATTACCTCCTTCCTTGCCTTTCTCCCTGACCTCCTGGGCACAGCCTCGGGTTTACCATGAGGTGTCATCCCCTTCAATTCCTTTCCAGCGTGGCTTTCAATGCAATCTCTGTGAATGCACACAAAGACAGTGATGCTTCTGCTACAGCTCCCCAAAACTGCAAGAGTATTACAAAACAGGCAGTTGTGAATGTGTTACTACAGTGGCCATTAATACTGCAGTATTCAGATGGCTCAGCCACTGTAGAGCATCATCAGTTGAGTGCATCTGCAGCGGTGAGACAGCTGCAGAACAGGTCTCCTTTTATCCAAGTGTGAGACCCACACAGAAGAGAGTAATTGCTGACAAGACTAATGGAGAAAGAAAACATTAAGTTAGCTCTAACTGGTCATTTATATTTGTACTGGGTGTTTCCACTTCTGGTATGTGCAACTTTCTCCAGCTCTTACAAAGAAAGGAGGAGAGAAGAAGATTCTGGTAAGTGAAGCTTTGCTCTTCTGATTTAGACCATATCAGTAAGACTAATGAAGGCTGAGCCAGGATGCCAGAACTAAACTCACAACTACACCAAGCATCAGCAGACCTATTAAGTGTCATAATGACATCAGACAAAGTAGAAACAGAATTGATTAAAAAAAAAAATACAGCAAATATATCCTGTCTTGGTAACATGACTTGGGTGATCTCCAAATGGAATATGTGAGCATTAATGTATACATACCAGCTTTTGTCCTGACAGGACTTCCAGTAGTGCCATCAAGATTTTGCCATCTTGTATATCAACAAACAAGTCTTTCACCTTCAGAGGAGGCTTGCACTGTGATGAAAATAAAAAATCAGGTAGCTTTTAAAGCAGTACTGCTTGATAAGTCACTATTATCTCAGAGACTAAGAAGAATTTTACAAGACCGAGATACTAGAAGTAAATCTTAGCCTGCAGGAAGAAAGGGCTGACTACAGAATGGTTAAGCTTGGAAAGGACCATAAGATCATCTAGTTCCAATCCTTAGGCCATGGGCAGGAACAGCTCACACTAGACAATGTTGCCCAAGGCTCTGTCCAGCCTGGCCCTGAACACTCCCAGGGATGGAGCATTTACCACTTCTCTGGGCAGTCTGTTCCAGTGCCTCACCGCCCTCACAGTAAAGAACTTCTTCCTTACATCTAACTTGAACTTCCCCTGTTTAAATTTAAACCCATTACCCCTTGTCCTATCACTACAGTCCCTGATGAAAAGTCCCTCTCTGGTATCTTTATAGGCCCCCTTCAGATATTGGAAGGCTGCTATAAGGTCTCCACTCAGCCTTCTCTTCTCCAGGCTGAACAGCTCCAATTTTCTCAGCCTGTCTTCATATGGGAGGTGCTCTATTCTTCGTATCAGTGGCAGTTCTGGCCTAGGAATGTCACAGCTAAAACTGAGGTACAGTATTCACATAATTAAGATCAGACAAGGACTTATTCCAGATTTCCCATAACAGAGTCTCACCCTAAGTAGTCTGTCTAGGAAGTGACCACCCAAGGATTGGGTGCTGATCCCTCAGACTAAGAGAAGTCCAGCAGAAGCAAATCCCACTTTATGTTGAAATAAGCCTGCAATCCAGCTGGACACAATGTCCTGTCTCCTCTGTAAGGTTTCTGGTGGTGCCATTCTGTTTCCTAGTATTTTCATTCCCATTCCTACTTTAAATAGCAGCTTCTTGTATTGTGTGTCTCTCTTCTCAGCAGAATCCTCCAAAGGGAACCATCTCGTCACTTCACAGAGGTGTCTGATGATGTGTGCACTATGAGGCATACAGCCAAGTCAGCCCAGCCCTTAGGAGTAGTCTCAGCTGCAGCAATTATGTTCTCTCCAGGTGTCACTCACTTATGTGTCCCTAAAGAGCATGATCTTTTTATCTTTGGTTGGGCAATGCACTACTGTTCAATTAAGAACTGCTTCTGGCAAACCAGGACCATACGTTTTCGTTACTAGCCTTTAATGTAGCCAAGAGTACTAAACAATTCTCCATACCGAACGAAAGCAAAGTATCCTTCATTTAAAAATCAAATAACCTATCTGAAAGCCTCAAACCCGAACCTTTTTTATTCTGTCAGTACTTAAGACAAGAGCAACCAGAACTTGCAACATGCAGTCTACTCCTAATAATTCCATGACCAGCAGAGCCAACTCCTCTCAAAAGACAACCCAAATGAGATCGTCTGCTCCAAAAGAGGACACAGCACACCATAAGTTTCCTGAAAAGTACAAGAAGACGACTTCACTGCTGTTTTTGAAAGAAAGAAGCCACTCTGCAAGAAGTGCTCCCTTGAGGATAAAGGCCACCTTCCTCAGTGGGTGTCCTCAGAGAATCACTTGTAATTAGAGAGAGCTTTAGCAAAGCTTTCGTTATTTACATAGGTATGTTTACTATGCCACTTCCAGGAAAAACATTTAATACAGAGGCAGACTTTTGCCCTTTCTTCAGAGAAGCACTTTTCTTGGTTGAATCCAGAGAAAACAGTTCACCTGTCCACTAAGATTATAAAACTTCACAGGCTTAGTAAGGCAGAATTAACAGCACCCTATAGCCTATTAATGATCTAATTCCTCTGTAAATCAAAGACCTTCTCCACAGTCACATATTTGACAACCCATTTTGATAACTTCCAAAATTACCATTAGTATAAAGCCCTAGAGCCTGATTCACAAAGCCATCATGTAACACTGTCTTTATTCTTAGAGACTTTTGGGAGCCGCTGCTAGTCAAAATGTTTCCAACCAGCCTTATTCTGACTTTCCAGTGAGGATCCCTTTCTTCCTTCAGCAAGACTTAGCGCAGAGTAGAGGACTTAAGCAACTATGTATGTCATGGCTTTCTTCTAGAACTCCTTTACTTTACTATGTCTGAAATGCAATCACTTCCCAAGAACTACAGGAGCTAAACTGAGAGTCAGCTTGTAGCCCAAACTTGTTTCCAGTCTGCACTTCATGAAATTCGGACACAGATACTAAAAGCACTGTGCATTTCAAACTCCAGTCCAAGTTAGGGCTTTGCCTAGGTCAGGAAGCTGGTGTCATTCCTTGTTCCTGCACTAAGCATTGCTTCTGCCTCAGTAATATTAAGAATGTTTTTTTTTCTCTTTCCATCTTCAACAGCAGGAAAATCGTTCTCCAAGTGGCAGACTACTCAGGAGAGTTAGTACTACTATCAATAAGAAAAGTTAATTAGGTTTAATAGCCATATTAGGGTGTGATTAAGAAACAATTAGATCTTAAAAATACAATGTCCAAAAATTAGTTCTCTAGTGGAAGTGGATACATAAAGATCCCATCATACAGCCCTCCCCCACTCATGACTGACGAGCAATTAATGTTTCCCATCTGCAGCTCTGGGATGGAGCCAGGTTCTGAAGAACATCTGTCTTTGGCCATGATGCCTCCAATGTTTGAACTTCCAGTCCAGGGAAGAACACAATCACCTAGAGCAATCTCAACCATATTTGACTTTATGTGAGTATGTTCCATGGGAAAATTCTAGCCTCATGATAACATTAAACTTAGGCTTAAATGCACCTGAGGTGAACTAAAGCCAGCCAAGCATTTGGTGTGCCTGAAAAGCATTTTTCTTTTACTCAGAAATATGCTTTCAGCTTCCTCTCATTCTTCTCCAAACATCCCCATATGCACAGAATTCAATTTTGTTTCCAAATTAGAACTACTTTAAAAGACATTCACTGCAATACATCTATGGTTTGGTCCTTGTATCCCAATATCAAGGCTGTTTGTCAGTCTTACCTTTCCCAAATGTAGGTTTATCCATCTGGTAAAGGTCCTCTTCTGTACATTTTCCCGTTCCACTAGAAATATCAGAAACAAAAACCAGCACTTAATTTTCCAGAAGAGGGAAATCTGGTAGGAAATTTCAAAAACTGATGCACAAAAAAGTCAGAATTCATGACAGCCCTGTGAATAAAACAAATATATTCCAAATAGAGAAATACAAGGTTGAGCTATGGTGTTTTATTCAATTTCTTTGCCCAGACATGAGCTGTGCACTTGTAGATGCATTCTAAAGGACATAAGAAGAAATCTATCTTTAGTTTAGCAATCTTCAATGTAGCTTTTGAGAGGTGAACATTTACGTGTTGTGCACAGCTCCCCAGTGATGTTAGCCTCTGAGCAGACAGCTTGACCCTTCTGTGTCAATTTATAGGATTATTGCTTTGATGCCTCATGTAAATTGGGCTGGCGTGGATTCCAATGTACTTACTTGTATGCATAAGGAACAGGACCACATTAGCCACACAATTTTGTCTTCACTCTTATAAATGAAAAAACCTCATCAAATCTCATCTTCCCAGTCTCCTAACTAGTGCATTCAAAATCAAAATTCCAAGTCCCTACATTGAAGAATCATTTTATTTATATTTCAGTAAGAGGAGAAGTGCTTGCTCCTTGCCAGAAATGCTATAGGCTAGGTGCTGTACAAACAGCTCTTGAAGAGTTTTTAATCACATCTGCCATTTCCTGAATCCATTTCCATAGTGAACTACAGTAAAAGTGTAAGAGGAATCATATTACTGACCAACATTCATTTACCTTCTAATATATAAAAGTAAACCATATATCTAATATAAATGAAGTAGACTGACAAAGTAATATTTCATTGTAGAGACAATTATTCTCAAGTGGTTCTCAAATTTCACTTGAAGTAAGGAAATCTGCCAATTTATGAACAAAGACCATTAAAACTAGTTATATGCTGTATTTCAGCTTACTCATAGAGCATATCAAATACATTTTAAAACCATTTTGTGTTTCTTCAGCCCTACAAAAATAGCAAACCTATCTACTAGGAAATCACATTCTGTAAAAGTCTGGTTTGTTTTTATTGGTCAGACTAATTATAGACTGAGTAGTAGCTTCTGTAAATCAGATTTTAATATTGTTTCTTTTGATCATTTTAACTTAAGGGTCAGCAGCCTCTAATCATATGCATAATTGTTTTCCTTATTTTGATGCCTTGGAAGAGAGCTTTCAGCGTGAATAACATCTGTCACTGATGGCTGTTCAGGCCTTTTAAGTCCTCTTATTCCTGTAAAACCTGATTTTATGTGAGATTGGTTAAAAAAAGACATTACCCTTTAAACGCTTTAGAAAACATGGAAAATGCCAAACTAATTATTGCTGTTGGCTTTTCTTTTAAGATATCTTAGAAAAATGTGCACAGATTTGAAACAGCTCTCTAAAAATGAAACTGTAAATTATATTAGAGTTCCAGAATATCTGTAAAAAACCCACAGCATTTACCACCTACAAAATCTCAAAGTACAATAAACTAAGAGATGTGTCATATCTTTCCTGGGCTTCCCTTCCTTCAGCACCTTGACCCCAGAACTGGCTTTCCAAGCACTCACACTTCCACAGCTATCTGTCACCTATGGTGTAACTTCCACAACTGATCTGTTAAAATTAACTTTTGAGGGTAGGTGGAGGTTAACGTTAAGCCAAATCTGTTCCCAGATATACTTCTTTTGGTTCAAATGCATGTGTTGGTGCAAAGGGGAAGACAGAACAGGCGTAGGAGCTAGTGGCAGGCAACAGGGCTGCCTCTTAAGCATGTCTGAAAAGCTCAGGAATTCTCAGATGGGCAGCACCACATTTCAGGGAGAAAAGGAGACCTTATCAAATGAGCTTGATATACAGAATTCCAATGTTGACCAGAATCGAAGAGGAAACACAGAAGGTACACAGAAGCAAAATTAATGTTTTCTGATTTCATTAGAGTCTCGGTTTCTTTGCTTTCGGTCCAATTTTCACCAGTCACTTTGGCAACCTTCATTTTCACAGTAAATAAGGATGAAAAAGAGAGCTGTGTTTATTTACAGATCATCCATGAAACTGAGCACACACTGGCTCCTAATTTTGCTGCAGAAATTCTGCCATGGATGCAAATTAGAGTTGCACATATGCCTCCAAGGATGGGTGAGCCAAACTGGTATTACTGCTTCAGGGAGCTCATACACCAAAAAAAAAAACCAACCCCAAAAAGGCACATTCAGGAAGGCACTTGCACATATACGCAGGTTTCTGATACCAATCAGTGAACCTTCCTACAGCAAGCAGCCTTCTTCCAGTAAGAATGATGACTTCAGAATAGACACTATTTGATTCTGTAATAGCCTAAAGCAATAGTAACTGGATGGGCAAAAGGAAAGAGGAGGAAATGTGTTTATAAAATCCCTAATGCAGGCCATATGCTCCATGGTAGAGTTAATGGGAAAAGTTCAGCACAGGTATTTACTGATGTATGCCTTTAACTCTTACTCTTCTTCAGCTTTGTGGACCTCCCAGTTTCAGTACAGCCCCTCTTCTCCACAACCTTTTCATCTGAGACGATTGTAGAGACTCTATAAACCTTATACAGTTTCTATAAATTAAATGGAATCTTTTTTTCTCCTTCGCACCTACTATTGTATAAAAGTGATGAAAATAATTCAAGTCTAAAGTTCCTACACTTACGTATATAGTTTACTGAAACTGCACTGTGCTTACTGGGCAGCTAGAGAGCAATAACACCATTATAAAATAATAATTACACACACCATATGGCTGGCCTGCACAAAAATCCTATGCTGGAAAAGAAGGATGCCTGCTGTGAGGGCTGGATTCAAAGATGTAATGCTGGAAGGTAGTAAACAGTTAGGAATTGCCATTTTGGTTGAACTCAACTCAAACCTTGACAAAAGAGAAAAACTGTAAAGAGAAATTTTGACCAC
Organism: Nestor notabilis; assembly: GCF_000696875.1. Classification (NCBI taxonomy): domain Eukaryota; kingdom Metazoa; phylum Chordata; class Aves; order Psittaciformes; family Psittacidae; genus Nestor; species Nestor notabilis. Next base: position 48,065 of record NW_009924123.1, on the reverse strand, counting down.
CACACAGAAGCTGGGTCTTCCATACTCTTCCAATAAGCTCAACTGCAACATGCTTTTACAGTAGGGTCTAAGATGTTTCAGAGGCACAGCTTTATATCAAAGTACACAGGTAAGACACTGGTAGGCATTTACTGCATTCATTTAGAGGGAAGAAACCCCTAGAGAATGAAAAAGTGTATTGGTAGGATAATGAGCTTACTGTATAACCCACACAGTTCTCTGCCCGCAGCTGTGTCCTAGAGGACAGCAGAATTTGGCTCAGCTACAGTATCTACAGCCTGGTCAGTTTGCAAAGAAATATTCATGAAGATACATAATCTGCTTTGTCAAATCTTACAGCAAAGGCAACTGATTTGTCATAGAGTAAAACTAAGTTAGTTCAAAAACCACTTGGGTAAATTCAAGGTTAAGTTGTTAATGGACAAGAGAGTTCTGCTTTCCTTTGTGGCACTATTTCCTTCCCCACCAGTCTAGAAATTCCTCAGGCATTTACTGATAATACCATTTCTTCCTTCTTCAAATCTCCTGAAAGGTCACTACTGTAGCAATACCTACAAGAAGCCAATCTCCTAACAGCATCTACATTCAACAGCAAATTGGAGATAGAAAATATTGATTTACTTTTAAATACTATTTATTCTGTTTTTGCAGAACCAGTTATGAATACTCCTCTGAGATACATCACCACGGGGCTGGGCACATCAAGTAACTATTAAATGTGGAAGCTAATTTGAGTGGAATACTTGTCAGTGTGTAATTATGCAGCTTCAGAAAACTGCTTGATTTCCATGTGTGTATATTACAGAAGTTCACTTGAATCTGTTTCCAAAGTTATTAGCATTTCATCCAGGATATCATCATCAGATGACATTAAAACCTTCACAACAGGCCAAGCTGGCTCTTAGACCCACTTGCAACTTACCTTGAAGACATCTTACTAATTACTGGTTTTATAACACACACAAAAGCCAGCTTCCTTGTTTCTACTGCAAGTTATAACCTCTACAGATGCAAGATATACCTGTTATTAACATTGAGCAAATTTTCAAGACAGGAATGGAATGGTGGTGTTGGCTACCTAACTGTGAAATAGGATGTTTTGACTGCCTTTGGCTTCAGAGGCAGTAACTTGCCAGGACAATCATGATACACCCACTTCATCAGTAACCAATGGCTACCATAGGACCAGCTCATAATGTGTATGGCTCTGGAGGTATGGAAGCATCTGCCAAAGTCTTAGATTAGAAGAAAATGGAACTTCGTATTACACAACAAAATTATATGGGAAAATGTACGATATTTAAATACTAGAACCTAACTCCAAAATGAAACGTGGTTCTGACACTTGTCTTGGGAAATGCAAATACATCTCCTTTCACGTTCCTCGCCCCATAACTGCGGTTCACACAGCCAAGCAATGAATCAGTCTCTAAAGAACACACATTGAACAGTCTACTTTTGAACAACCCAAACTCCAGGCTACTAAATAAAACAAGAACTGGATTTTAAACTGGACTTCATGCTGTTCCTACAGTGTGACTCAGCCTAAGTATTTCTGATAACTATTCATCATTCTATCAAGTCTGAATAGTGTCTTCTATGCAAACTTTATGTTCATGAAGGAAGCCAGACTGACACCTTTGAAGATGGATTTTACCTAAAATTGCTCATTTGCTGCCTGCAATGTTCCAAGCTTGTGCTACAAGCTTCTCAAACACTGAAGAGTGCATTTCCAAGTATGTTGGTTTTACAGATCATGACAAGGCTCTCCCAGCAACAAGAGAACAAGAGTTCAGCTAAAGAGAACTTTTTTATTATTTTTCTTTTTCATTTAATTAAAGTATCTTTACATAGACTCAAACTGATGGCACTGAGTAGCCAGGCTGAAACCAGCAAAAAGAGGGTGATGTTGGACAATGATCTGCCTCACTAAGCTTCTGTATACAGTGCAGCTGAGACACATGAATCCTGGAACGTTCTACCTTTTTTTGCCTATATAGATGCAAGTAATTGTATATGCAATGGGGGCAAATAAAGGCCATGCCATTAGTTACAACAGCCAGGTATTAGGTGTAAGATGGTGATAATAGGCACAGGATACCGACAGCTGTAAGGAAGCACAGGTCCTTGTCTAGAAGACCTTTTACTGTTCAAACACAACACACAGGACAAAGTTCAGATGCAAAGACAAAAGACAGGGCACATGCAAGCAACATATCTGACATAGGAAGGGTGATTAGAGATCAGCAAAAATAGGGGTGGTAAGAAAGGAAGACTGGAGGGTGGGGTAGCAACTGACAGCAAAATAAACTGAGAGTTTAAGATTAAATGTGCAAAGTAGGGCAGGGAAAAGTGCAACTAAATTTTCTACTTTTGCTTCATCTCAACACAGAGTTACATTAAACAAATTGAACTATGAACCCTCAGAAACTTAATCTCTATTACGTATTTTCACAAGAGGCTGAAAAGATTGCTCACAACATAAGGCAACATATAGGCGAAGACTTCCTCTCAAGTGTATATGGTGCAGTCCAGCTACACTGTTCAGTCAGTACTCAGTACTTACAAGAAAATCTCCATATTTGTAGGAGTGTGAATTTTAAAGGCATAATCAAAGTATAGGGAATAATTTTATCCAGACTGCCCACAAAATTCATTTTATAAGCTTCTGAATTCCTGGGAATTGTGTATTTTCCTTGTGCTTAAGAAACCCTCAAACAGCTTAGAAGATTAATATAAATTTTCTTTTTCATTTATACAGGGGTTGAAGGCTTTGTTGTGTACCATATGCCAATTTGACGTAATTTGGAGCACATGAAATATTAAATCTTAAAAACTCTGGTTTTCTAAAGGAAATATTAACTACACTACATTAACATGAGACTGCTCTCAAGTTACCTCCCATGAAATGGGGCCTCTAAGCCTTCCAGATGAAGTTGTTAAGTTAATTGTTTGTTGAAACTGACCCATTTATTAGGGTCCTTATTAAATTTCTATGGCAGGTGTTGAAAGCTTGAGGCTTTTTCATTCCATCAAAGTTGCAGAAGCTGAGTCTTACTGGCTCAAAGTTCTTTAAAACTCAGATTGGTGCTGCAGAACACAAACATTGCAGGATCACGAGCATTACATTTTCATTAGCTGCAGCTAAACAGGTTTATTTTGGAGTTCAGGGTCTGGTTATAGCAAAATATTTACAGCTGCAATTGGTATATTCGGATTATATACACCAAACAAATATTGCAGGATGAACATGAGATTTCTGAAAAACTCTTTGTGCTTTAATCCTCACAATGTCTGAGACAGATGTTTCTCTTACCAACATATCAGAAAGATGAATTTACTTGTAAATTCTACAGGGCTCTGGAAGAGAAATCCTACATAAAATATTACTATTAGAGCTGATCAAAATAGCTTCCAATGAGAGGGATTTATTTTTCCCCCTTGAAAACTAATTTGGTAGTGGCAGATGGTAGATTCCCCTCCCTGTACCCTTCAATCGCAAAGCAAACATTTTTGTTCTCATTACTTTTTATACACACGGAAAATGTTATTGAACAGATTAACAAAATTTCTCATTTACATACCAGGGATGTTCTTATGGAACTAAATTTGATAATGTTAAAAAACAGAAATACAATTCTGTTCTGAATACTTTGAATGAAACAAACATCAGTGTCTACTGGACAGGTTACTGGATCCAACAAAGCAGTAATTAGGGGAAATTAAATGGGTTTGGAATTGATCTAACAAGTGATTTAAGTGTTGACCCAGAATGGGGTTTTCAGACTGCACACACTACCTCTTGTGGTATATTACATGCTGTACAAGGAGCATAATACCTCCTTCTGTACATGAAAATAAACAGGATTTGGTATTACCAGCAATGGCCATTAGGAGCAATGCACATTTACAATGTCTTAGTTTTGAGTTGCTCCTAGCCCAGGGTTCACTACGTTCCAGTGCTGTTTGCTGCAGTAGCACTGGTTTCTACAGACAGTTCACCTCCTGGGACTGCTGATGTTTCTTGGGCGCATTTAGGTCCCCAGGTCTGCAGTGGGCAAAACGTCCAACCCTTGCCATTGCTGGACTCTGCTTCAAATGCTTAAGTTTAATTTCAACCTCTCCTTCCACCTTTTCTACCAACTTGACTTGATTCTTTTCACTTGCTCAAAAATAAAATCAGGAGTGCCCTTCTAAACCTAACAAATTTATAGTCACTGCATCTCGCCAGGTACTAATTAGCCCTATCTTCTTGTTAGTCAGAGGAATGGCTATTCAATCAAGTTCACATCAAAAGGGTTTTACTAGCATTAGCAAAGTCCTTTCCCTCCCAAATGGAAAACGTGTCATACCTACACCAGTATCTGCACCAGTATCTAAATATCACTCCTAACTGAAGATCTCAGTGCTCAACTAAGAAGAAAAGAACATCTTCCAGAAGCCATCCTACCTCAACTAAGTAAAGGCTAGTGACAACGTCCAGTCTGTTTCATCTCCACTGCTCGGCATCTACCCTTATTTGTTGTGGCAAACCTAGAAGGCCTAGACTGTGAAATATTCCTTACTGCTTGTGGCTTTTCCCTGCCAGAGAGGAAAAAAAATCATTTTGGCTGGTTAATTTTGTTAAGACATCAAAAGCTGAAATGCAGTAAGATGTTCTGCTTTACATCAGTTCTGACAACAGTGCTGAAGCATGAATAATTTGAGATGAGCAAAGAAGCCCAGCAAAACCCACACTATGTGTCAGGGTTATTTCTTGACATGCAGAGTCAGATGAGAACTAGCATGTGCACAGAGTCCCACTGCTTACTATATTTGGCATTTAGCATTAATAGGTTGGTGGTTAACTGCACTTTGATGCATTTGAAAGCATTGCAACTGAATCTGTGAGTAGAAGGAAGAAAACACAGGTGCAGCAACACATCCACTTCCAACAGAAGTCCTGGGCTGCTTCATGAGCATCTTTACAGGAGTCAGTCTTTAACACAGAATTTGAACTCTCGCAATTAGTAGCCAGGACCTTCAAAGAACTACAGGATAGCACAGAAGGGCTGAGGAGACAACTGCCAGAGACGTATAATTTTCTTCTCCTGTGGGAAACTTGTACTTATAAGACAGTAGTTTCATTTTCTACAATCAAGTAAGGAAAGGCAAACATGAATGCGGTGTGACACACAATTACCTTGCAGAAGCCATGAAATCACAAAGAATTGCCTGTTGGGGTGTCTGTGGCTTCTGCATTTCTCTTTTCTGCTTCCCCTATTATCCCCAAACAACTTGGGGACTTACTGGGTAACAGTCAGTACATTATCCAAACCAAGAAATGCTTCTGAACAGTACACCCCAGCACTGGAAGATGTTAAGAAGTAAAGTTTATACATGTGCAGTACTCAAAAACAGAATTACAACCCAGAAAGTGTAACCCATTGCATGGACCACCAAAACCTATTGGTTTGTTCAAAAAAGGGAGCCACTTCAGATGGGTCTCCCTAGTGAAAAATCACAGTGTTCTGTCTCTCTCCCACTTATCCATCCCTTTGATGTCTCTTATTAAAGCCATTAAGCAGCACAGAAGAAATACAGTGAGAAGCATGGTAGTCAAATGAATATTAGAAACATGCAGAAATACATGCAACTCTAAGAGCAAAAGATTGAAGAGATTTTTGGAGATTAATATTAACTAGCACAAATCCTGTGGCTTTGGAGGAATAAGCTGATGCTTTGTCTATTGTAGGCCAGACACGTGATCTGAGGTAGAGGGTATGAGACAGTTCTTGGAGGGATGGAGAGGAAAATAAAACCAAAACCACAACCTAAGAGACTGGAGCTACGCTGTAAGGTGCTGAGCCGCAGAGCAAGGTGACTGCCATTTAAAAACAGATGAAGGCAGAGCATAAACTGCCTAAGTCAGATTAAAACAGCTAAAAAGCTGAACTACAGTAGAGGTCCTTTTTAAGATGCAAGAACCTAGCAGTGACCAGCAGATACCCCTGAGGAGTTGCCATTTGTCTTAAATGACCTTCTAGTAGGTATGATTCAAGAGAGTCACATCCTTGTTTCTAAGAAAAGCGTAGCTGCCACAGAAGGTAGTGCAGGCAGATCAAGGATGGCAAGCTTCTGAGTGCTCAGCTAAGTCAGTCAGATAGCCTCCCGATGGGACTCTGATCCTAACTCTGCTCCCCGGTAACCCTAAGACAGTCTTCGTGGGTAGCACAGCAGAAAGCCTGGTCCCCTCTGCATGCTGGTGAGCATTGCTTTAGGTAGTACAGGACACCATGAATTGGTAGTTCTGGGCATTTTTCTGGGAGATCCAGCTGCCCAAGACCAGCACAGAAATTTCTTCTGAAGTCAGCAGCAGCCTTTCCTTTGCTCCAGCAGGCTTTGAAACCAGGCTATAATGTGTGAAGATTGTTTGGAAATAGCATTGGCACAGCTTATCAATTAATCAAAACTAAAGGTGTCAGACAAAATCTCAACCAGGCTGGGACTGAGGCCTGCTGTAACACTCAGGACCCCAGTTCTTCCTAAGAGGCTCCCAGAATGTGGCAATGCAGCCCTCAAAGTGAGAGACCAAAGGTCTTGATGGATCTCCACATTTTTATCTGTATGCCTGAAGGCATATTTCAGCTAATCTGCCAGGATGAAAACCCAAGAAAACATGTATACAGGTTCTCTTGTTCAGAGACATTTCAGAACATTTTATAGCAATAAACCAGTGCCATGAAAAGACCAGGGCACAATAAGCTGTATGCATCTTCAGCACTGACACTGTCATGCCTCCTCACTCTGTCATTAAATAGTTCACCTGTAACCTCCAGCACAACCGCCACCTTTTTGCTTCTCTACTTTTTACAACTCTTTTCCAAAATTCAAACAAGAACATGACAGGAACCATGAAAACTCACCCTTTCTCCTTCATGGCCCACACAGAATATCCCCCCAGAAGAAAAAGCAAACCTAAAAGAGTTTGGACTTAGGTGCCATGCAAGTAGTTGTGTTATTTATGGATATTTCTAAAAACAAAATTTAGCAGAGAGGCATTCCTCATGTATATTACTCATAACACAACAAACTTCTTTCAAGCAAAAACCCATTATGACATAGCTGCAGTCTGTGTTTGCACAGTACCTTCAAACTGATGAGCTCTGTGATCCTCATTATCTGACTTTCACATCCTTGGGAACAACACATAGCACTGTCTCCTGTTATAAAGGAAAAAACAGGAGCACCAAGAACTTCAGCAACTAATTATCAGGCAAGCAACAAGCCCTTCTTTTAATACACTCAATGGTGCTCATATGGCATCACATCTTTCTGAAAGACAAGGGTTGTTTTTTTTTTTAAGGAAAAAAAACCCCAAACCCTATGGAAAGAACAGGTATTTTGTTGCTTTGAACTGTGCTCAACATGCGTAACGATCCCTCCTGAGATGGATTTAAGTGATATACTTCAAACTGGGATGTAAGCCATTTTATTTGCAATGTTAGCTTGTATTCAGAAGAACAGTAATCAGACATTCCAGAGAAAGGCGGACCTTCAAACGTCATAGTCCATAGCACAAAAGGAATAAAGGCACTTTGGAAAGAGAGTGAGCTTTTGTCAGACGTTCTGCTTTCTACAGCCCTTTAAATCAGTTCCCTACTTTTATTTTTCTTTTAATGCCAATTACAATTATTTTTTCCAAGCTTCCTGGTGGTTTTGGCCACTCCCCAAGACTATTAGGGAGATGAAGACAAGGAACCGTTCAGTCACTGCAGCCTGCTTGGTGGGACTTCAAAGCTGCACCACGCAGAAGCATGCTTTCACATACCCTTTAACCCAGTACAGATTCACACTGCCACTAAAAGGCTTAGCAAACACTTTGCCAGCACAAGGGAAGGCATCAAACAGCGTTTTGGCAGCAGAGCTGGCCCACAGTGTACATCAGCCCTTGGCCTGAGAGCACTTGTATGTCTAAACACTATCACATTAGCTCACTCTACCCCCCTGCACTGCTCTTGCATTGCCTTGCATCTCTCACCTCAAGCCTGAATGACAGGATTCTGGTTAGTGTGTGTTCCTTGCTTTTTTTTTTCCATCTGTCACATCAAATCATGAATGTTATGCAATGGGAATAACGCAGAGCATGAGGACTGACAGCATTCCTACTGCTGTAGGAGTCAGGAGAGGCCTAATCAGTCAGCTCCTGTTCTGCCCCTTTACCTCACTCTGACAGGCACACCTGCCAGCTTCAGCACAGAGGACCGCTGCTATGTGCTGGGTATGGTTACAGGTGATATAACCACCTTCTTTAGGCCTGCAGGTACTTACAGAGCTGCAGTGTGCATGCTCTCCAACAGAAAAATCACTATTTGGCCTCCATTTTTCTTCATCTGTAGGATGTGAGGAAGATGAGCAATGGAAGAGGACAGTGAGGACACCGCTGCTTTGGGACTTACACACTCCAGCTCCTTACAGCAACTCAGCTAACAATCCAGTAAAATAGGAAAAGACACTGAAAGCACCAGGAAAGCTGCATGCAATGCACCCTCTGATGTCAGCAACACCGTAGCAACAACACTGAGATCAGCTGAGCCAGTACAAGCATGGATATTGATTTCTGGATGATGACGAGAGGATGATGAGATGTTCTCTTTACTAAGGCCATGTCTATGCTTAGACCTAGAGACTTTGAAGCTGGTTTAGCACTATTTGTATAAAACATGTATAAGACTCTTATTAAAACCCCATGTATCTCACAGATCTGTGTGAGAGTCATATCAGAGCCATCCTGTCTTCTCATGATGCTTTAAGCTGAGAAGCTTCTCCAGATGGTCACAGTCCTGCACAGCAATCAGTGCCATGCTCACACAATTCAGCAGCTGCTTAGAGACCCTGGTTTAAGGTGAGTAGTTTAACTATTGTGAACAGTTTCTACTCTTTACAGCTGTATGAAATTACCTAAGGCAAACCAAACACTTCAGGAATATGACACCTGACTCATATGTTCTGAGAGCCTGAGTCCATGTATCCCCAATGTCTGTCATTTTGGGGTCATGGAAAGACATTATTAAGTATCCCAATGGCTATGGCAGTGTCTGAAGTGTACATGGCAATGAACTTCATCACAGCATTCGCAGCACACAGGGTACAAGCAAAGCCAGACCAGAGAATTGAGTAATCATGACTAAAACATGATCACACCATCAGTTCCCCTCAGGATTAGAAACACAATGAATTCTTCATAGAGTGAGAGAGAGAGGAAAAAAAGGAATGCGACTACCTGATTGCAGCCTCTTGCATGGCAGCAGGGAAACAATAAGTCTTTAAGCAAAAGATGCTACTTTGAAACTGGGGTATCATTAAAAAAACATAAAAGGCCTCTCAATGCCAAACAGCATTTAGACGTGACTACAACATATTGCTAGGAAGGTCATGGATACCAGTGTATGACCTCTATTCAAAAATACTATGTAGAAGATGGTGAGGAGAAGGCTCAAAGTCTTAGATGTCTAAAGGAATCCCTTTCATACCTTAGGCAAATTTCCATGATCTCTGTGCTTCTTAAAGACCTTAAAGATCATCTAGTTCCAACCCCCCTGCCATGGGCAGGGACACCTCCCACTGGACCATGTTGCCTAAGGCTCTGTCCAGCCTGGCCTTGAACACCGCCAGGGATGGAGCATTTACAACTTCTCTGGGCAACCCATTCCAGTGCCTCACCACCCTCACTGTAAAGAACTTCTTCCTTACATCTAACTTGAACTTCCCCTGTTTAAATTTAAACCCATTACCCCTCGTCCTGTCACTACAGTCCCTGATGAAGAGTCCCTCCCCAGCATCCCTGTAGGACCCCTTCAGATATTGGAAGGCTGCTATGAGGTCTCCACGCAGCCTTCTCTTCTCCAGGTTGAACAGCCCTAACTTTCTCAGCCTGTCTTCATATGGGAGGTGCTCTACACAGTGAAGAAAGGAATGCCAACAAAAATGCCACACAACACTGTGCCACTCTTATGCTAGTTTTGTTTGCACTTGTATTAAGTTCAACCCCAGGACAGAATAGTTGTAAAGACAGCAGCACCTTTTACCTACTAACCATACTATACTGGAAGTAACCAAGGAGAAAAAGTTACAAGTGAACTTCATCAGCAGACCATCCTTCCCTTGCTCACCAACATTCATAAGCAAGTCACCAGAAAAGTCACGGAGGCAATTTTGTTTGGTGTAACTTCACTTGGAAGAAGAGAGTGAAACTTTTCATTATTATTATCTTTTAGTTTATTTCTCCATTAATAATAATGACTGCAATTTAGCTGTAAGAATGGCTTTGAAAATATACCTTCTCCATTTCAATTTATTTCCACAGCTGCAGAATTACATTGTTTAACTTTTCTTTCTTAAGTGGATTTCCTTTGGCTTTGGCTCCCATTTAATAAAGTGACGAGTTTACTGAAAACAGCCTTTGCAGTTTCAGTGGATTAGTGCGGTAAAGCCTAACTTGATTGAAAAATAACTTCACTCCATGCTGCTTTACTGCCAGTCAGCTCACACGATTGACTACAGCTGCGTCTGGCCGCCAGACCAGTTATTTCACTTTTTGTTTGTTTTCAAACGGTCAGCAATAGCAATACCGATAACCTGCACACTCTTCATTTTCACATTCTGTGGCATGTGCAGAGTAGTTGGGAACCATCTGAGTGGATACATGTCACTAGAAGAGGGCTTTTCCTGCTTTGCTGGAGATCAGCAGGTGATAAAAGCAAAGAAAGCAAGTATGGACCAAAGTCAGCAACAGAATTACTTACAGTTCTATGCCAGATAAAATATGTGGGTGGCAATTAAGTAGGAAAAGCTTGTCAGAAATCCCTAAGCACATAACTTGATCAGGATTTGATGCTATGAGACCACAATATGCTGCATACCTCTTTAATGTCTGGAGAGCCTTCATCCCCCACTCATCTCACATCCTGCAGCACTCTGGGCACAGCTGTGTCCCACAGAGGCTCTTCCTTGACAGCACCCACAGCTAAAGATAGGCATCAGGATTTAGCTTTCATTTGTCTGCTGAAACAAACAGATTTACTCTGTAGTTCATTTTATTATGACATAAGTAATAGTTACTCTAGTCTTACAACAGGGAAAAGGTTTAATTTTATAGCTGTTTCACAAATGGTCACATTAAACCTTACATGTGTAAGTAAACAAAGGCTCTTTAACAGATGGGAAGCAACGACCATGGGCCTTTCAAACTCCCAAGACAAACTTTATCTGCCATCTCCTACCTTGGCCTAAAAATGGAGATAAATGCTGACTTTTACAAATGCCAGTAGTGGCTCATATGTCCGTGCTGGCAAAACACTACCCAATTGATTTACTTCTGTGTCCACTGAACATAGGATTTTAAAGCTTAATTATGTAATTCCTTCCACTTACATACTTCCAGACCACTGTCTCCATTAAAAATATATATATATATTACAAAAGATAGAATCAGGTATAGAAGTTCTATTATATAGTAAAGGGCATATTTTTGTCACTGACAACGTGCTGGCAAGAAAAAACTTTGAGTTTTGCAATTTCAACAGAAGTCTCCTTGGTATAAAGAACATAACTTTGTTCACTAAGTGAGAGCCAACAGTCTTCTTGCCTGGTGAGGAAGCTGCCAAGGGGTTAAGAGATGAAACTCTATCTGGTTTCAGGAGGAAGAGCCAGTCAGAGGAAAAACTTTCAGCCAGTATAAACCGGCTCTTTTTCTCTGGATTTGCAGAAGCTTAATAAATTCATCTTTGCAATTTTAGGAACAAAGGTAAGAAATTATCACTACACTGATTTTACAAACAAGTTACAGTTACTTGACTTGTCTATTGCCAACAAGAAGCCAAGTTACATCTTCAGCCTTGCTCTTTAAGTTACACATTGCATGGTGTGCAAGGATATGCTTAGAAAGTGCTGACTTCAGTTGCTATGCAAGCAATGAATTTTTAAACTGCAGCTTGTGGGCCCTTTTCTTAATGAAAGCCACCGAGATACTGGACTCCGCAGTTAAAATAGATTTTACCATACAGATCTGAAGCGAGTAAATCTGGAGCAGAATGTACTCGCTATAAAAAGTAGGGAAAAGAAGAAAAGAAAGAAAAAAGTCTTCAAACTTACATTTGTCCCAAGAGTCACATAAAATTTCATGTCTCAGGGTTGTCTTCCAGAGAAACTAATGTTTCCTTGGAAACATGTTTCTAAATACAGTTGCTCCACTCATATCTTGTACTAACAGTTTGTTCTTCAAGTACAGAGATGGGCTAATCAGTGCTGAGTCAGTATCCCTGAAACTTGCCTGCTCTAGTCAAATCTTGTAATTTCTCAGGAATTTTTATATTTTTATTAAATTTTATATTTTTAATAACTGAGACTGCAACAACAGCAACCTGTGGTCCAAGTTACTTAAAACAGTCAATGGATGCAAGTCCTCATGCATTTTTGACCTCTGGCTTAAAAATAGAGATGCACTACTGCTAAATGCTCTTCAAATCTGAGACAGCTGGCACTTGAGCAGGCACCGCAGGCATTCCAGAACAGGGACTGTACCCTGACTTTGTACCATGCTTGGTACACTGAAGCACCAATCACTTATAAAAGAAGCATCCAGAGCTATCCCAGCTAAGCTATGATGAAATACACATTTCTGAGGAGCTGCTGGGAACCAGTGGAGGAAATCTGTGAAGTCACCATGGTGCCTGGTGTCAGGAGATGAGTTTTCTCTTTGCCCAGGCTCTAATGTAAGCGTAAGTCTTAGTTTCTTCAAGCATAAAGCATAAGTGGTGATGAAGACTTCACTGTTAAGAGTGCAAGATGAAGAAGGAGCTGCGTATTTCTAGCATCTCTTCTGGTTACCCTGCATCGAACTTCTTGCCAATACCCACCTACAACTAGGAGGCAGTGCTGGTCCTGGCATGTTTCCTAACAAGATCTCCAAGTTGCAGTGGGTTTGGCAGAGTGTTTGCTGTTTTGTGTCTCTGCCTACCAAGAGCTGGCTCTGAAAAAAAGTGGGTGGGTAATACCAGCCTTTGCCCTGCCTTCCGTATGCTTTAGCAGAACAGAGGTGCTGGATGACATCATCCTAATCTCTTGTGACTATCTACTTGGCAGATGGATTTTTTCAGTGACAAACAGGTCTTTTACCTTTTGATATAAGAGATGTGTCAAGAGAAAGATTATCTGATCTGAAGAAAGGAAGACTTAAGATTTGACACTTTTTTTTTTCTCTCCTAGGTCTCTCACGAGTAGGACTGAGGGAGACTAATTTGTTGTGTCTCTCCCAGCAAAAGAACTAGGGAATGTCAAATGCAAACATCAGGACATGGGTTTAAAAGCAAAATTAAGGGAATTGCCTCTTCACACAAAACATAGGTGCGTTCTGGAAGGCCTCACAGCCAGATGCTGTGGATTCAACACATTTAGTGAGGGCTTAAGTGGAGGCACATTCACAGAAGGGAAATCCACCTATTTACTAACTACAATGAACTCCCTTCTGGCTCTGGAAGTGCCTGGTTTGCAAGTGATGGCAGAGTAGATGAGGAAATTGTAAAAAATGCTTATACTAGGCACCTGCTTTTGGCTACTGTCAGATAGAGACACTTGGCTAGATAGATCTTTGGTGTGACTGCATGGCCTCCAGTATGTTCTTCTATCAGGCGTTACAGTGGACAAGTCTCAGCTGTGGGACAAGCCAGAGAGAACCTGGGCTGAAGGCACTCTATCATACCCACAGGCTGAAGCAAAAGATCACTTTGGATAAAAGGTCTTTTGAGGTAGGGAAGAAGTGAGAAACCTTTGTAGTTTTATGCTCGTATAGCAATCTGTGTGCTCACGGAAAGGTGAGAGGTTTGGGTTTGGTTTTCTTCTTTACTACTGCCAACTCCATCCAATCTACAATAGCGCTTCCACCACTGCAGGTAAGAACATGACTTAAATATGAAATTTAACATCAATTACAGTCAGGCATCAATTTACAGTTGTCTTTGAGTGATCTTGAATGGTCCCACGCTTAGACAGACAGACACATTATAACACACTGAGGGGGAAGAACCTGGATAAGACAACCCTTTTGGCTTCCTGCTCCGAGAGCTTTTCACTCACTTTTACTGGTAAAAAGTAACACACCTTGTTATAGCCAACTGCTTTAACAAGTGACTTTATTAATTCAAAATTCATTCCCTCTTTATAAAACAGCTGGCCTTGTTAAATCAGACGTCTGTTAATAAAACAGCCATGAAAAATTTCTGCACTGTATGTCTTACAGGGTGTAGCTATCACTAAGCCCATGGGTGGGAAGGAAGTATTGGCATCCAAAGTTGAACACACACAGAAAAACCCCTACAGTAAGCATAAGAACCAAAGTAAATAAATAGGTCTCCTATCACACTCTGAAGGTTGCCACCACCCAGCGCTTGCCAAGGAAAGCACATTCCAGATATGGGGCCCTTCCTGGCCAAGACAGGACTGCCACAATTACTCCCAGAAACAGGTCTAATCCATTAGACTCCAGATCTCTATGGGAAATCAAATACCAGAAATAAAGTCAGGAAAGTGATACAAAATTATTCTCAGACAGGTCACCACAGAAAATATTTTTAGAACAGAAGCAGTCTGCTTGATGTGGACTAGATTGCAAAAAGCAGTTACTTTCTCTTACCCTTGTAGAGAAATTCACACTCTTCCACTGATGCCAGCCTCCTCTGGAGATTTATTTCTCCATCCCTTTGGAGGTCTGTTTAGTTCAGCCTGCCCCCTAATTGCATCTCAGAGATCAGAAAATGCCATTTTGCCTGCTTTGCCTTGGGCCAACTAGGCTGTGTGAACACCCTTCTTCTTCCCCTTCCTTCATCTGGAGGGATCCTTGTGCTTAAGTGTAGGTTTGCTGAACAGCTAGGGATATGGAAAATGCTGCTATTAAAGGTTTTCCTAACAATGCAGTTGCTTCACAAAGTCACCATGGTATTTACTTGCTTTAAAAAGAAAACCTTACAATATCAACTGAGTGTTTTTTAAAGAAATCTGCGGCTACCAGGAGTGCTGGCACCTGCTGTCCAATGTACTTGCCTTCAATCCGTAAGAGCATCCTGGGACTTTGGAATAAGCTGTGGGCAGAGAAGTTATCAGTCAAATACCAAGCTAAGAATTTCACTCTGAAAAACTCTGCCAGCGTGGTGCTATACGAGAATGCTCTTTCAATTCTCATTGCTGTCTCTATTCATCTCCAAGGCAAAGGTGGGGAGAGGGGAAAGTATTTCTTAACCTGTATTTTTTTCAGGAATCACAGCTGGAGCGAAAGAGAAGAACCCCACAGTTGTCAAAAAGGACACTCTGTTCTTACTGGGGAAGCAATTCAGTCCCCAAGCACTGCAACTACCCATCTCATGAAATACACATAAGATGCACATCCAAGCACTTTTTACACAAAGCCACCTGTGCTGTACTCCCAAGGACATGTCCCCTTCAGTAGATCTGCCACCACGTGCAGTTTCTGGGTGGGAACTTCTCACTCTGTAGGCCTTAAACCCCAAATGATCTGCACTGGTCTGGACCCTCTCATCAGCAGTTTCTTATGGCTTTGAGACTCTGCATCCACATCAGACACGGAGGTGAGAGGGTGGAATTGTTTCACACTGAGGAATCCACATATTTTGGAGAAGACATTTCTTTAACACCTTATAGTTTCTCAGGTTGTAACATGGATCAATGGGGGGTCAATGGCCAATATGGCACACCTGAATTTTCACTTCCAGTTTCATAGAATCATAGAATCATAGAATGGTTTGGGTTGGAAAGGACCTTAAGATCATCTAGTTCCAACCCTCCTGCCATGAGCAGGGACACCACACACTAAACTATGTCACCCAAGGCTCTGTCCAACCTGGCCTTGAACACTGCCAGGGGTGGAGCATTCACAACTTCCTTGGGCAACCTATTCCAGTGCCTCACCACCCTCACTGTGAAGAACTTCTTCCTTATATCTAACCGGAACTTCCCCTGATTAAGTTTAAAGCCATTACCCCTTGTCCTACCACTACAGTCCCTAATGAAGAGTCCCTCCCCAGCATCCTTGTAGGCCCCCTTCAGATATTGGAAGGCTGCTATGAGGGCTCCACGCAGTCTTCTCTTCTCCAGGCTGAACAGCCCTAACTCTCTCAGCCTTTCTTCCTAAAGGAGGTGTTCCAGCCCCCTTATCATCCTCGTGGCCCTCCTCTGGACTTGCTCCAACAGCTCCATGTCCCTTTCATGCTGCGGACACCAGAACTGTACACAATACTCCAAGTGAGGTCTCACAAGAGCAGAGTAGAGGGGCAGGATCACCTCCTTTGACCTGCTGGTCACGCTTCTTTTGATGCAGCCCAGGATACGGTTGGCTTTCTGGGCTGCAAGTGCACACTGCCTGCTCATGTCAAGCTGCAGTCTGGAAGCACCAACTCGTGCTTTTCCATTAGATGGCTTTCTACTTCTTGCTTCAAACTGTACCTGAATATTCATCAACAAAGTTAATGTCTGCAGTTGTCCATCCTGACGAGGTTTGTGATAGCAGGTGTTTCAGCTAGCTTTGCATACCAGTATACTCATTCCTGATTTAAACCAGTGAAACCCTCTGCCCTGACTAGAGCTGGTAATATGAACAGCATCAGGCATATCAGTCCTTAGAAATGGGTAATTTCTGCTCTCTACTCTGTAGCGTTAGACAGAGACAGAAGTATTTTCCTTGTTATGAAGTTACAGACCAAATGAGGCCTAATTCAACTACACATATGTCCTCTGGGTGCCCGTCTGTAGATGCATGCCCTTGTGCTCCACATCACTACTGTCAGCGTCCCAGATCATTGTCCTAGATTTGTACCCTCCTGCCAATTCTTCTCAAAACTGCAGAGAAACTCATTGCTAACCCAGTTCTGTCAAATCGAACCACCTGAGACATGAGAGGAGGACCCAGCACACAGCAGAGCAGACCCCCAGGAGCAGCAATGCCATGGCTGGAGCATCGCGCCTGCCCAGGTCCAGGATTCCTAGACCCTGCAGACAACCAGTACTGCCCTGCAGAGGTTTCTGCCATCCTGGAACAAGCAGGGTGCTGTCCTTCCTCCCTCCCTCGCCCCAGCCTGCAACGAGGAGTTTTACTTCATACTTTGCGTTCCACTGTCTAAAGTACACACCAGTGAATGAGATGCTACTTTCTCTATCTTTGTTAATCTCTTTGAGCTCCTTTAATTGCAGCCTGGAAGCTTTTTCCACTCTAGTGGCTGGTATTATTTTATCCCTTCCCTGAAGAGTTCAGCTGCCTTTGCTATTTACAGGCATTTCTCTAGGGTTGAGCCTCAGTGTTTTCTGGGATATAGAGTCACATGTTCCACAAATTATCCCACCATCCATCCCTCTTCTGCTTTTTGAATCAAGTCAGAAAAGAAAACACAACATGCATACTTCTCTCTCACCAAAACCCAACATTATACCCCATTAAAAACTGATGCAACATATATTTTGAACAGTCAACTGATGCTGCAAATTCACCAGCTTGTAATCTGCTCCACCATTCTACCACTAGACAATAAGATTAAGGCGTTTTCTTGTTTGGGGTTTTTTTTTTCCTATGGTCCTCTCTTGACTCAGGCTCTGTTCTTGCTTCCATGTGCACACAAGCACTTTCTGCCAAGAAGTCCCTTTTTCCAGGTAGTTTCTGCTGGAGGTATAGTCTTTCTAGTTACTGTTACTTTGTTTTCCCTGTCTATTCTTTATTTGCTAAATTAACAAGTTCAACTCTTTTACACACACCAAGTACCAGAAAATAACATTTCAGAAGAGATCAGAAAAGGTTGGTTTTAGAAAGACCTGGGACAATCCCAAGACCAGCTCATGGAAGCACTGCAAGGATAGCTTGCATCTCACTAGGTGCACACAGACTTGTTGGTGCTCTCTTGTTGGTGTTTCTTTCTTGAAGTTGAAAGCAAATTACTCCATCTTGCTTTTTAGCAGTTCTTGTGGTTCCTCATAGACACACTACTTCCCTGGCTCTTTCTCCAGGTTTGATAATTTAATATCCAGTAGGAATGTCCCTTTACACCACAAAATTTGTCTCCTTTTTTTCAAGGGCAAGGAAAAAATGTGGATGCAAATCACAAGCATTTTATATTTCGCTTTTGCTGGGTACATACATAGATAGAAAAGGAAGCACAGCAGACCAGCATCGTAAATAATTGAGGGACATGAAAGGTTCCTCTACAGAAGCATCCACAGAAGCATCACTATGTTTTAAACTGCTTTCAGTTTAAATGCTTTCAACAATTAGGAAACAGCTATGCCTGACACTTCCTTTTAAAAGCATCACTCTCATCAGTAATTACATTATTTCTCAGCTGACTAAATGCTGTTTGTTAAGATTTCCAAAAGAACCACTGACTCCTGTTGTATAATTTGGGAACAACTCCTTAATAAGATTAATCAGCAGCTCAGAGCTTGTGGAAAGTGTGCAAGTGTGATGCATCAAAAAGAGCCATGTAATTGCAAAATGATGGAAAATAATACTTTGCATGCCTAAAGGATTCTGGGTGAAAGGAAGAAAGAGAGAAAAGGAAGTATTTATGCACATTAATAAGTATGTATCAGTCTCTAGGTTTTGTCTTCACATCAGTGTTACCATACCAGGTGTTTCTGTATCCCCAAAGAAGGATTATCCAATACAACTACAATTTACTGCAGCATTAGTTTTTGTGAGGTTTGGTTAGTGTTATCTTGTGTTGATGATAGTTTGGGTTTTTTTAAATGCAAAATGTACTGAGTTTTATTGAATCATAACAAATGAAAAGTTCCTATCAGAAGTACTTTTTAATTACAAAACCCAAAATGTAATCCTGTTAGTTGCAAAGTATCTTCAAACTGTGAGTAGGCCATAAACCCTACAACCACATTTGCAGAGACTCTTTAGACTCCTCTCCTGGCACAGAAGCAGGAAAAGAATGAGATAAGAAGGTGCCACAGGAAGAATGGTGGTGTTCATGGGAAAGGACAGATATCCTGGTGCAGCTCCAGAGCCTGAAGCATTATTTGGAAATTTCAGGTCACCTATGTGTTAGGAGCCCAAACAATGTACCTGTTGTTTAACAGACTGTTGAAATGACTCACTGGGTATTTCTTCAGTAAGTTGCCAGTGTTTTCTGGACATGTTTGGTGGCGGGGGGGTTTAACAGGATTACTTCCATCATCTTTTATTCCCTTGCCAGCTTAGTTTTTATGGTACATTCTGAAACTGCTGAAGTATTTGCTTAATGCTTTCAAAAAATGCACCCTCACCCTTATAAAAATGTCATTTTTTTTTCTAAACATTTATTTATATTCCAAGACACATGACAAGAAAAGCAATTAACAGACGTTTTTCCCCATATACGCATTAAATTTCTCCGTTTCCCAAAGTAATTTGTGTCCCAAATGTAGGTTTTAGTAATTTTACCAGAATCATTCAAAAAGATACTTTTAATGCTGGGTCGAAGCTGGTTTCCCTAGCCAAGAATTTGCCTCCTAAAAGCTTTGTAAAGCGAAGTCAATTTTGAGTTCATTTTCATTATCTTCAGAGAGAAACACAATCACTTAATAGCATAAGCAGCAAAGGACAACACTAGTTCATCAGCACAGTAAATCCATCCTAAAGCTTGTAGAACCAGATTAAAACCCACATCACACAAAATGCTGAACAAATATAAACTTAGCCTAGCAGCTTTATTATTTAAAACAAGTTGCAAGTTAGCTTTGTACTAACAACTTGTAGACCATATCAGTTAGTATCTGGTCTCCTGCAGCTGGCATGTAAGCATAGAGCTGCCACTCTCCATTGCACATTCTGGCGACTTCAGCAGAGAAGTAATTGTGAGCCCATGTGTGATTTCCATCACCTCTGTGTTGTTTTATCACACAATAACAACATACATTCAATATTAACAGCTAATAGGCTAGGGAGTGTTAAAATAACCCCTGGTTTTAATGAGCTGGGGCATTAGGAAACACTTCCTTTGTGAGTTAGGCTGTCACCCATATGGTTCCATATGGTGCCCATAGCCTGGGCACCACGTCCTCGTATCAAACAGAAAGAGGGGAAAACGTAACATTAAGTCTGCTCTTGGTTCACCTTGGATTTTAGCCCAGCCAGTTGTAATCCAACCAAGGATCAGCCTCAGACTTCCTTTTATACCAACTGAAGGTATCTGCATGCAGAGCAAGAAGAGCAGATTCTGTCTGTCCCACTTTGCCTTCAGCTCCTTGCCAGTGAAGGTCTAGAAAAGCAAACTAAAGCCCTTATACCTGTAAACACCCTGGCTGGGGAAAGCCTGGATCGGAGCTTATTCACGAAGGAAGGGATACTCTTACAGAAGGTAGCAAGAGATGGTCTTTAGCAAAGAAGTGTTATCTACTACTTTTAATATGAATATCATATTTGAATAGGTTTATAACTCGATCACATGTCATTCATTATTACCTGGTCTTGGAAACAGTGGTTGTAACTAAAACATGAAACTACCTCTCTAACTGCTACATAACTAAACCTGATGCTTAGTGCCATATGTTATTCCCTACCTTTATCACAGATATACAGTTTACATACCCAATGAGGTCACCCAGATAGCCCTTGTGCAAAGACTTGCTTAATGTTCTCCAGCATTTCCCAAACCCAAATGGTTTGTGCAAAGTGAGAGATAGGAAAGAGTAGTCTAGGTCCTTCAGTGATTCTATGGGAAACCAGATGCAGGATTTGATGCCAGCTAAAGTTAACCTGGTAGACAAAAGGGTTTATTTTAACTTGGTCACTCGATCCAATTCACTGCACAGTCACACAAACACTTGTGCCTGTATGAACCAAGGGGGGAAAGGGTGTGTTAGAGCTCTGCCTGTCTTGGCAGCAGCACTGGCTTATTTCTATTTAAACTGTATGTAAAAATATGCCTTAATAGCCCTTGAGCCATTTTATTTAGTCTCCTGAGTCACACACACATCACACAGATATTTTGCTGCTGTCCAGACTGGAGACATTTCATAAACAAAGCAGGAGCCCTCACACAGGATGGAAAATCATGATTTGTCTAATCAAACATTCAGTGATCCAATGGCTGTATTTTCAGAAATATTTGTAATCCAGTAGTTAGAGCAGAGGATTGCTGAGATATGCCACCAACATGAGAAAAGCAAACAAATGAATCTGGCTGTGCCCCAGAGTCACCACCTTTCACAAGCACTTTATAAGGTCTTAGGATGAGAGCATGTCTATGGAAAAAAAAAAAAACCAAATGCGACAAAAACTTAAGATTCTCTAGACTCTTAAAAGCATCTAAAAACATAACATAGAGCTGTGATAGAAACCAAAAAAGTGTAATGTATGTGGCTGGGTGGCTGTCCATTCTTTCCTGTGTATCTGCAGGGCTGTTCCAAGACAGCACGCCTGCACTACAAGACAAGTCCTTATCTTAAGAGTTCATTCGTTTTC